>NW_026705599.1:300000-570525 GCF_029867415.1 Vicia villosa
AATTCCCAGGCCTTGCCTGAAAATAATACAGGGCTTTCAGGGACTATTCCAGTTTCAGTGTCGACAACCGCACCCTCATCCACAAGCGCAGAGGACGTATTGTTTGCCTCGACAAATGCTGCAAATAATTTGCATGGTCAAGGCACGAATTCTGCTTTCGAATGGAGGCCAAATAGTTCATATGGGATGCCATACCCATATGGAACAGGCGTACGAGGGGCAGCATCTATATATGCCCCAACTAACAATGCGACATTTTCACCGAATGTTAGTTCAGTGGGTCGAAGTGCACATAACACTGGTTTCTCTACCCAGATGCCTCACTTTACCACAAATAACCAAGCAGCATTTCGACAAGAAATGGATGCAAGCAATCATGATATGGTAGGGGTTTTGGCCAGAGAATTGACTTCAGTTTTAAGCCCACTAATGGCAAATGTTACTACTACAAATAGAGAAAACATGGAGACTTTCTAAAAGATATCATCTCAAATGAATCGAATGGCAGAATTCATGGGAATAACGCCACCTAAAAGGAAAGACAAACAGCCTTCGAATCAAGAAGAGAGGCCCATTTTAGAACGTGTACAAGACATAGTTCCGTCATCTGGGACAGCCACTAGGGATGTAGGCCCCTCACGAAGAACAGAGATGTTCGAAGGAACTCCAATAATTAACTTAGAAGCTTCAAATCAAAGAACCGTCCCCGTTCGACAAGAAACGGAGGAGGAACGACCCAGATTAAGGATTGTGTGTAGGAACGAACACCCAGATGAGGTTGTTCAAAGAGTCAGAAGAGAAAATCTGGCTACAGAAAACAATTTAACTGCCATGATAGAAAGGGTTATGGCCAATAATGGCCTTAGTACCGGACTTAGACGTCCAAACTATACATCCCCTATATCAGATTATATCATGCACAGAATTGCCTAGGGGCACTAAGGTACCCAAATTTACAAAATTTTCAGGCGAAACTAATGAGTCAACGGTGGAACATATTGCTAGATATTTGACAGAAGCAGGAGACTTAGCGGGAAACGAAGATTTAAGGATCAAATATTTCCCTAGTTCGCTGACAAAAAATGCCTTCATTTGGTTTACTACTTTGCCACCAAATTCGATAGATGCATGGGCATACTTGGAAAGACTTTTCCATGAGCAATTCTACATGGGTCAAACTAAGATAAGTTTGAAAGAATTGGCCAGTGTTAAAAGAAAATTCACAGAAACAATTGATGATTATTTAAATAGGTTCCGTTTGTTGAAATCAAGGTGTTTTACAACAGTCCCAGAGCATGAACTTGTTGAAATGGCTGCAGGTGGTCTAGATTATTCAATAAGAAAGAAACTAGATACCCAATACCTTAGGGACATGGTCCAGTTAGCAGACAGGGTTCGGCAAGTCGAACGACTGAAGGCAGAAAAAGTTAGGGCGAATAAAAGTTATAAGAAAGAGAGAGTAGCGTACGTCGAAGCCGAGGACGCTGGTGATGAGTCTTTCAATGACTCGTATAGCCCTGAAGAAATCGAAATAGACCTAGCTGAATTGAAAGAGGCGCCACCCTACGCCTGCAAATTGCTAAATCCTGCCAATGGAAAAAACCCAGTAGAAAACGATAAGAATGATAGGTTCCCTAAGAAAACTTATACATTCGACATTACCAAGTGTGATGAAATATTTGATTTATTGGTAAAAGATGGCCAAATGATACTACCTCCAAATTCAAAAATTCCTCCGTTGGAACAACGGAAGAAAAGAGGTTTTTGTAAATATCATGGGTTTTTAGGCCATAAAACTTCTCAATGTTTTCTTTTCAGGGATCTAATTCAAAATGCTCTCAATGATGGAAGGTTGAAGTTTGCTGACAAGACCAAGAGTCATATGAGGGTCGATACCAATCCCCTAAACATTGCTGACGCTAGCCTCTGCGAGGTAGAAGATATCAACATGGTGGAGGCTTCTGAAGTTGAAGTTGTGGAGACTAAAGCAATGTTCAATGGAAAGCAGGCTACTGAAAGCCTAAAAGGTGAAATAGTCTTCAACACTGTTGTTGAAGAATCTCCCAAGACAGAAATAACTGAAGAAAACAGTGAGGCCACTGAAGACCTCAGGATGAAACTCCAGAAAATTCAGATCTCTGAAGTTCCTCCAGCAGCGGTTAACATGGTTAGCGCCAGACGACCAGTGTCTGAATTTGGCGAACTAGAGACATGGCTGACGAAGCAAAATGGGGGCATCGAAGTTCCTCCAAGAACCGAAAGCCTCAAAGAATATCTCTGGAATTGCCACGAGAGAAATGGTGGTAAGCAATGGATATGTCCAAGGTGTTCGATCATGCTGAACCGAAGGGTCGAAGCCAACTTTGAAAGAGTTCGACGCGAAAGGTGGGAACACCCAGGAAGAGAGCCAAATACCCTACTACAACTGTACCCAAAGATGGAGGAAAGCTTGGTAGGATTTTTGGTCAGATGCCACAAAGAAAACACTGAAGTTGCTCTCTGCCCAAGATGTGGGGCAGTCTATGACGAAATGCTAGCACGATCATTCGAACGTGTGTATTGCTACATGAGTCAAGAAACTCAGGGGTTGCGTCCCAACCTGTACGGTTTCGACATACGGACTCCAACAAAGAGGCCTGATAGCCCACACCCCAGAACTCGAAGGGTAACTTTCAGAATCCCTGCGGATGCGCCAAGGGATAGGTGGGTACAAGCTGATGCAAGAACCAACAAATGGCGAAGTTGGGACCAAGGTGGTAGAACTGCAATGGCATATAGGAAACAATTTCAAAGACCAAATCGAGAGGCGTATCGATTGGAGAATTATAAAGGAAGAAATCCTATGTCTCGATCCCAGTGGAGAAGGCATCAGAGAATAAAAAAGGCTCAGAAGGAATACAGGCCAAGAGAAGCTGGAGAATCTAGTAGCAACCAAGTCCCATACCAGGGGGCAAAGTCAAACAAACCTCCGGTAGAACGCAGATTATTCGAAGCTGAAAAACTCTTGGATGAAGAAGAAAAGTTGCGTTCAAATTCCTGGAAAGAGGAAGATAGAATGACAAATGATTTTGATTCTGATGGAGTGTCATCTATAAACTTGAATTGCAATGTTGTTTCCGTACTCCCTTACGAGTTTAATCAGGAAACTGAAGTAGAAGACTGTGAAGAGGCTGATATCGAAGAAATGACAAAACACAAGCCTGTGTGTTACTATGTGCTGAATAACGGTGCAGTAGAAGAACAGAATGCTTTCTTTGAAAGGCCTGATGAGGGTATGCGGAATCATTTTAAGCCACTCTATATCAGGGCTAAGATTGAGAACGTGGGCATAAATAAAGTCCTAGTTGATGGGGGAGCAGCAGTGAACCTAATGCCTCAATACATGCTAAAAAGAATTGGTATGTTCGATACGGATATAAGGCCACATAACATGGTTTTATCTAACTACGAAGGCAAAATAGGACAAACACTGGGAGTTGTTCAAGTCAATTTGACAGTAGGCTCAGTTACCAGGCCAACCATGTTCATGGTTATACCAGCAAAGGCAAACTACAATCTTTTGCTTGGTAGGGAATGGATTCATGGAGTAGCAGTTGTGCCCTCAACAATGCATCAGAGGGTGACAATTTGGAGAGAAGATGGTATAGTGGAGAATATCGAAGGTGATCAGAGTTACTACATGGCTGAGGTCAACCAGGTGAACAAAACCAATTTCGACAGGAACCTGGCAAACATAGGCCCTTGTCATGCTGCAGAAGAGATGTATACCCCAAATAAAAATGCATTGTACTATTTAACTTTACACCCAAACGGATTCCAATGGGATAGAGAGATCATGGATGGTCCACCAGATACAGCACCATTGGAGAATTATCCGACAGTACGGCCAACAGGCTGGGACGATGACATTAATCATGTCTGAGTCTTCGTTCTTCGAAAAAATTTCGGCCTATGTGGCCGAGAACAAAAGAAAGGCGGCTCTCGAAGCCGAACTATCAGATACAAAGATAGATGCAGTTTTAACCAAAGAAGGAATAACAGAATTGGAGATACGTGCGAGTTTCGAACTCCCTGAACACACGACTCCAGACGAAGAGATCATAAGAGAAGAACCAAACCAAAGGTTAGATGCAATATACGATGAAGAACCTTTGGGGTTCGAAAAAGACCCAATGGCGCCGAATATAAAGATGTTGTCCCAAGATCCACTTGAAGAAGTAAATCTTGGAGACAGTGGTCAAAAAAGGATAACATATATCAGCGCGAAACTAGAACCAGAATTGAAGGCAACGGTCATCAAAATGCTAAAAGAAAACAGAGATTGTTTTGCTTGGGACTATGATGAGATGCCTGGTCTAGGAAGGTATTTAGTCGAACTAAAATTACCAATTAAAGAAGGGAAGAAGCCCATAAAGCAAACTCCCACAAGATTCGCGCCAGAGATTCACTCGAAGATTAAAGCAGAGGTCGAAAGACTCTTACGGTGCAAATTTATCCAAACTACAAGGTATGTTGAGTGGATTGCTAATATAGTACCTGTAATTAAAAAGAATGGCTCATTAAGAGTATGCATAGACTTTCGTGACCTTAATGCAGCTACTCCTAAAGACGAGTATCCCATGCCTATAGCAGAAATGCTAGTAGACTCAGCCGCAGGTTTTGAGTATTTGAGCATGTTGGATGGATATTCGGGATACAATCAAATTTTTATAGCAGAAGATGATGTATCCAAGACAGCATTTCGTTGCCCAGGGGCAATAGGCACTTACGAATGGGTTGTGATGCCTTTTGGTTTGAAAAACGCTGGGGCAACTTATCAAAGAGCAATGAATTCTATATTTCATGACTTTATAGAAACATTCATGCAAGTGTATATAGGTGACATTGTGGTAAAATCTACCTCGGGTATGAGTCATCTCGATCATCTGAGCCAATCATTCGAAAGAATGAGGAAATATGGCTTGAAGATGAATCCCCTTAAATGTGCTTTCTTTGTGCAGGTAGGTGATTTCTTGGGATTCGTAGTCCACAAAAAAGGCATAGAAATTAACCAGAACAAGACGAAAGCCATTAGGGAAACCAAATCCCCATCCACGAAGAAAGAATTACAATCATTATTGGGCAAAATAAATTTCTTAAGGAGATTTATCTCTAACTTGAGTGGACGCACGCAAGCTTTCTCACCTCTACTTCGGCTTAAACAAGGAAAATTCGAATGGCGTGCTGAACATCAAGAAGCTTTCGATCAGATAAAGCAATACTTGACTTGTCCACCAATTCTATCTCCCCCAAATGGGAAGAAGCACATGCGCCTATACATTTCAGCATCAGATAAAACAATAGGCAGCATGCTTGCCCAGGAGGATGAGAATGGCATCGAGAGAGCCATTTATTACTTAAGTAGAGTACTCAATGATGCAGAGACTAGATATACTGATATAGAAAAACTCTGCCTTTGTTTGTATTTCTCCTGTATCAAACTTAAGTATTATATAAGGCCAGTTGATGTTTACGTTTCATCTCATTGTGATGTTATTAAACATATGTTATCAAAGCCAATACTACATAGTCGAATTGGCAAATGGGCTTTGGCCCTTACTGAATATTCATTAATATTTCAGCCTCTCAAGGCAATGAAAGGTCAGATTGTGTCAGACTTCATTGTCGACCATGCAGTGGTTGAGAGTCATCAGCATTATGTGGACTTAAAACCTTGGAAGTTATACTTCGATGGTTCAACACATAAAGAGGGTACTGGGGTTGGAATATTGATAATTTCTCCTGATGGAATTCCAACAAAGCTCAAGTTTAAAATCGAAGGTCCATTATGCTCCAACAATGAAGCTGAATACGAAGCATTAATTGCTGGACTTGAGGCTTTGTTAGAATTGGGGGCAACCAGAGTCGAAATTAAAGGAGACTCTGAATTGGTCATCAAACAATTGACAAAGGAGTACAAGTGTATCAAAGAGAATTTGATCATGTATTTTGTCATCGCAAATAGGTTACTCAAGAAATTCGAATATGTGGAATTAAAACACGTATCAAGGGTGAATAATCAGGAAGCGAACGACTTGGCACAATTAGCTTCAGGATATAAAGTATCAAAAGAAAAGTTGGAAGAATTGATTGAAGTAAGAGGAAGAGCAATGTTTACTAAACTTTCGCCAAGTGATCTAGAGAACTCACGATTGGGTTATGCCAACAAAGAACAATTCGAAGTACTAAATATAGACTCATTGGCAGACACAGATTGGAGGAGTCCAATTATTAGCTACCTAAAAGACCCTTCGACGGATACAGATAGGAGAATCAAGTATAGAGCATTGTCATATTTTTTGATGGGAAATGAATTATTCAAGAAAACTCCTGAAGGGGTATTGTTGAAATGCTTGGGTGAAGCAGAAGCATATTTGGCTCTGTCGAACGTACATAGTGGGGCATGTGGTGCACATCAAGCAGGGCACAAAATGAAATGGCTCTTGTTTCGTTATGGGATGTATTGGCCTTCGATGTTAAAGGATTGCATAGAGTTTGCGAAAGGGTGCCAAGAGTGCCAAGAACATGCAGGTATCCAACACGCTCCAGCGAACGAATTAAGTACGATTGTAAAACCATGGCCTTTCAGGGGATGGGCATTAGATTTGATTGGAGAAATTCACCCCAAGTCATCTAAAGGTCAAAGGTACATTTTGGTAGGAATAGACTATTTCACAAAATGGGTCGAAGCAATACCACTGGTAAATGTGGATCAAGAGGCTGTGATTGAGTTTATTCAGAAACACATTATATATAGGTTTGGAATCCCAGAAAGTATAACAACTGATCAGGGATCAGTCTTTACTGGACGAAAAATGCAAGATTTTGCCAGAGAAATAGGTTTCAAGTTATTTACTTCTACACCTTATTACGCCCAAGCAAATGGACAGGTTGAAGCAGCAAACAAAATAATAATTGGCCTTATTAAGAAACATGTGGGAAAGAAACCTAAGAATTGGCATAAGACTTTAGATCAAGCGCTCTGGGCTTGTCGAACATCTCCAAAAGAAGCCACAAATACAACTCCTTTCCAGTTGACATTTGGACATGATGCAGTACTCCCAATTGAGATATGTTTGCAATCAGTAAGAATACAAAGACAAGCGGACATTCCTCCCAACGTATACTGGGAGTTAATGATGAATGAGTTAGTAGATTTGGACGAAGACAGACTTCGAGCACTGGAAATGATAAAAAGGCAAAAGGAAAGAGTGTCCAGAGCTTATAATAAAAAGGTGAAAGGTAAAACTTTTGTTAATAATGATTTAGTCTGGAAAGTTATTTTACCTATAGATCGAAAGAATCAGGCACTTGGTAAATGGTCCCCACATTGGGAAGGACCCTTTCGAATCTTGAAAGTATTCTCGAACAATGCTTACGAAATTGAAGAATTAGCAGAAGATCATAGGATCTTGAGAGTAAACGGGAAATATTTGAAGAGATATAAACCAAGTATGTACGAAGTAAGGATTGCAAAGACGTAGATACTCAGGGTACTACGAAAAGCCAAAATGGTCAGGCATGTGTCAAAAAATATACTTCACATTGATCAAAATGGTTTCACAATCAGAAAGAATTATGGAAAGAAAAATCAAAGAAGACACCAAAATATTCTTTTCATTTCAAGCATAGAAGTACATTCATTACAAAAAGATCCAAAGAATAGGATCTGAGGTTACAAAAAGAAAGGAAGGCATATATATATAAAAAGATTAAACCTAAGGTAAAAACTTGCTAGTTAATCCTTTGGTCTAAATTGTCCAAAGACAACACAGGAGAAGGTTCAGCCTCGAACATATCCCTGGCTCCAGAATCACGCATCCTTCTCACTACGCCTTTCCTAAGAAAAATGTAACTAAGGAGTCTCCCGTAGGGAAGACAAGTCACACTCCCTCGACGGTCAACACCGGCAGAGACAGCTTTAACAAGTCCTTTGAAGATCATTAAAGGAATGTTAATTTTCCTCCCTCGAAGACCACAGAGGATGAACTCCAAGTCTTCAACCATGATGTTGTTTTCATCGATCCGCCGGGGTTGGAAGTTCCCCACGAGCATCTGATGCTAGATCCTGATGACTTTGGCACTGAAGCGATCATTGTCCATAAGAGTTCTCAACATGAGATGAGTAGTCATGCTGAAACTGTTGTCATCAAAAGTTTCACCAGAGTTATTGCATTTTATCAGGTTGGCAATAGTGGTGGGAGTGATGCTGAGACGAGCGTGTCGAATTTCAGAATCAATGGTGGTCCTACCTTCAGGATCAATGCGTAAAGACGCATTCATCCAGAATTCTGCCACCATGTTGGGGTAAATAGCACCCTCCAAGACTTCTTCAAAATAGAAGTCCAGTTCTTGGTTGACAAAGAGGGTTTCGATGTTGATGAAATGACGAACAAGTTCATCCTCAGAGAGTCTGAACTCGCCTCTGATGAGGGCTTTGATGTCGTTAAAGAAGAGAGGTTCAGCCATTGCAAGATAAGAAAGTTGTTCTGAGAAAGAAGTTGTGTGTTTTCTTTTTCTGTGTTTGGTTGGGAGAGAAAACGCATGAATGAAGAAGTGAAGACAATATTTGACCCTTTATATAGACTGGGAATTCTGAAAGGTGGTTTTTAATTTTTAATGAGTGATTGGACTGCGGTTGGTTTTCCAAAGAAAGAAGTTATGGCTTCCGCCGTTTCCCGCCCTTGGAAGTTGAAAAGTAATCATGAAACGGATGCACGCACGTCTTAAACCGACGTTTTGGAGAAAGTGACGTCACTGTTTAGTAATGATTATGGCTAGAGAAGGGGAAACGTCAAGTCTAGAAGCAAGGATGCTGCGAAGGATGTTCAGGATTCTACACGTTGCATTAAATAAAAAAGCACTGTAGAGAATCTAAAGATATATTTTGGCAGAAATGTTTAGATTCGCTAAAAGTAATGCTGGCAAACATTATAGATATAAATGGGAGTTAAGCATACAAATATTATGAGTCTACAGTAGTTTCGATTACAAAACAAAGGTGCAACAAGTAACAGGATTAAAAACATCTAGTTAAAATCCTCAGGGAGATCCGTTTTGATCTTCAAGTATTGAGTCTCCCACGAAGACATACGAAGCTCGATTAGTGCCCGTTGTTTCTTCAAACTTTCGATTTTTGGCACTAATTTCTGTGCAGTCTCGAAATGTCTAATGCCCGACTGCACCACTTCGAGCAAATCTTGTTGGTTAGATTTTTGTATGGCTGCCTGACAACGTTCAGCTTCTTTTATCTTGCCCTCGAGTGCCTTTATCTCTTGTTTCCAGGAGTTGATGTTCTTCTCATAATCATCAAAGGCCTTCTGATTTTCTGAATGTTTGAGCTTGAGGGCCTCACCTTGTTTCGTTGCGTCTACAGCAGAGTTCCATGAAGAGTCATGAGAGGCTTTTGTCTCAGATAGCTCTTTTTCGACATTTTGCCTTCGAAGAATGTTGGCTTGGAGTTGCTCGAGTAGAGAGCCTAACAGAACAATTACCTCTGAAACTTCTGTGGAGACTTGAAGCAAATCTACCTTCTTTAGAAGTTGATTTAAGTTGTGACTCTTAATAGGTTCCCGGTTGAGGACGTCTACAAGATTGACCCCAAAGAATCTTTCTTTTATTTGTCGGAGGAGGCTAGGAATGTCTTCTTTATCACCAGATTCTACAGTTGCAACTGGAGAGACATTAAGCTCCGAAGGCGAAGAAGTATTCGCATCCATGATGGCCTTTAAGAAACTAAGAGGATCAGTTTGCTTAAGCTGTTCCAGCTCCAAAGGAGTAGGCTTCACAGGGGCAAGCGTCGAAGTTGTCTCAGGAATGGTTTTCGTCTCAAGAGTCGAAGTCCCTTGAGGATCTTGTTTTTCTGGTTGAGAAATTTCCTCCATAGCATCTCGCTCCGATGCAGTATCTTCACTGTCATGTGCTTGGGGGTTCACATTGTCGCTGCCTGAGAATGGGTGATCTTCTTCCAAATTTTTGTTTTGATGAATAGGTGGGGATTCGTCAGTGGAGTGACTTTCTTCGACTGGTTCATTAGGCAATATGGTAGCAATTGGCCTAACGTCTTCAAAGACTGGCGAAAGAACATGAGTTTGATTTTGAGAGGTACCTATATTAAACAGAGTAAAGTTAGTCATAAGCTTTTGAGGGGTTTAGTTAACGAAAGTTAAAGTTTGACAATTACTGTAAAGTTTGTCAACATTAATGGTAAAGCCATGGTCCTTGAAACCTGAAGTGGTAGTGCCAGCGTCTTCCTGCAATAACAAGGTAAATGTCAGTTTAATTATTTGGTTAAGATCATAAGATAATATGTGGGTTGGAACCCAAATACCTTGGTTGGGATATTGTCTGGACTTGAATTATGACTTTCCACAACGAAAGCATTGCTAGCAGCTTTCAAAGGAGACTCTTCAGAGGACGCCTTATCACCAGGAGAAACAGTTTTAGAAGGGCTTATTCTCTTCCCTTTTCTTGAAGGGGTAACAGCTTTTTGTCTCTTCTTGTGTCCTTGTCTAGTTTGGGGAGGAGATTTATCTTCACCATCTGAGGCAGCTGTCGAGGAAGCTTTCCGCTTCGAACCTGTTGGGGGTTTCGAGCTCTGGCAAATAGACGATAAATAAGATGGATACTACTCACAGATTGTACAAAATCAAGAATATGAGATGAGTATATACCGTAGGCTTCTTGTCAGTAACGATGGAATCACTTTCACTTGGTTTGTTGCTCTGACATGTCCCAGAATCTTTTTGGGCAGAAGCTTCCTTGATCTTCCTTCTTCGTGCAACAGCTGTAGTTGAAACTGAAATCAATATATCAGCAAAGAAAAGAAAAGTCAGTCGAAAAGATTGTCTTAATCCAAACCTTCAGGTATTGGGGTCTGGACACGAACATGTTTAAGATCTATATGAAGATGTCCTTTGAAAGTATCCAAGGTATGCTTAGTCGGAACCACTCGTTCAGCGCGTTTTTTGGTACTCTCTTGAAGAATTTTGAGAGCATTCCCACACACGAACCAGTCTGGGAAAGGAGGACTTAGAGCCACACCAAAATCAGCACTTGGTAGTGGAGGGAATTTTGGAGGATTAAGTTTGAAAGCCACTTCATAACGTAGTTCTGGTCGAACATACGAGGGCAATTTCAACTTATCCAGTTTGGCGGAAAACTTTTCGCGCAAAATGACTGCAGCCTCACGAACGGTCCGACTAAGATCATCAGGCCTGTAGATAGTTTCAAAGAATTTTTGAAAAGCTTGGATTTCTTTAATATGAGTTGAAGTACCTTTTTGAAAATTCTCCTGCACATCAGTAAAAGCTGCAGTTAGTGCTTGAGCAAGGCTATCAGCATCAAAGATTTGGGAGCTATAATAATCCGTCCACCATTGATGAAAGTCTGGTGTAGAATAAAAAGCAGGTTCGAAAGAGACAGGAGGAAGTTTGGTGGTGCCAACGTATTTGTTGATTTTTGTTTTACATTCTTCTTCAGTCAAGTACAAGGTATGGAAACACATATGGTTTCTTTTCTCATATAAACACTTGGGTTTTATTTGAACCAACCCAAACTGTCTCGAGACCAAATTTGGTTGGTAGCACATGAGAATGCATTGACCTTTTGATGGTCGAAGGCGATGGGAAAATAACCTTGGAGTCAGAAAGGCTTCCCAAATTTCCATAGACTCAGTTTGTTGATCCTGAGATGTTGATGGAAATTTTCGAGTAAACCATTCAGGACCTATTGTTCTGTGTACAAAGGGAGCCATAGAAGGATCGAACTGGTTACGCCGGGCAAACATCATCGAATACGCCAAGAAGTGTTCACGAAGCTTTCCAATTTCTTCTTTTGGAGTTAGGTAAGCTAACCTGGTCCCTTCTATAGTTCGATTCTTGATTTTGCTATCCTCCTCATTGACATTTCCTCGAAAGGGAAGGTGAGTTTCGAATGTAGCATTAAGCCACAGTTGTAATAGCCAGAAAGGGCCAGCATAAAGTAAACTACCAGATTTAAAATTCTTGGTGAGGGATGCAGCTTCGCTGAGGTTTTCATAAAGAGACCCTAAAAGCAGTTGGCTGAGGTTGAGCTTTTTTCCAGCATGCAACTGATTAGCCATGCAAAGATATCTCTTTGCAACTTGAATAGATCTTGAACAGAAGGCACATCGTGAAAGCCATAGCGCTAGAAAAGCAATATGTTCTTCATCGGATACTACCGTTTCGGTGGTAATATGATGCTTCTGGATGAATGCAGTATAAGTGACTTGTGAGTCATTAAAACCAATAGTATCATTATCCATTTCGTTAGGATCGAAGGTTTCGCCAGTTGGTCGAAGTCCTGTAATCGCAGCCACATCAAAAAGAGTAGGGGTAACCATTCCGCAGGGGAGATGGAAAGTGTTGTGAGAAGCATCCCAAAAGTGAACTGCTGCTACTAACATGGGTTGGTTGTATTCTAAACCTGTCTTTGACAGTTGAATCAAATCATATATTCCTAACGATTTCCAGAAGGATTCTTTCTGTTTCTCTACTTTTTCTAACCAGGCATAGTACAAATCAGGATCCTTGGCCAAAGGGATTGATCTAAACACTTTTACAGAGTTGGTCATATAGTTTACCCTAATTTTCGCTAAAGCTAAAGGAGTTTCAGTGGGAGTTTCTTCCATGTTAGCAGATTTTCCTGAGGGAGAACAGCCATCTTCATCTATCTTAATTTTGCTAACTAATGGTCTGGTCTTGTAATAAGCGGGGAAGAATTTATTCAGAGATGGGATATTTTCACCTGGTAATGGACCTATAAAAGCGAGAGATTTTCCAGAAAGTTCAAAGGGAATGATTACCTGGGAAGCGTAAATAGCGCGTATTTCTTCGGTGTTAGGGTTTTGAACGTGCTCTTGTTCCCCAGACCGTGTTGTTGATTGGAGCTTCAGAGCAGGTTGAAGAACATTTGAAGATGAAGCCATAGAGAAATTTCCGATTAAGAGAACGAGATTTTGAAGAGATTGAAGATGTTTGGTCTTTTTTGAAGAAGATGAAGAAATAGGAATGAAAGGTTGTGTAGAAGTGCAAGACCAAGTATTTAAAGGTTTTAACGGAAACCCTTTTTAAATCTTTTGGGTAAAATCCAAAGAACACGTGGCGGCTGGTGATTCAATCCAACGGCGGTCGAATAAAGCTAGCTTCACTCCTAGTATGTAGGAGTAATGATCAAGAAGTAAGGTTAAAACGTGGGAATGTGAGTTATGAGAAGACATCTTTGAAAATGACAAGACGTTTCGGAAACAGGGTCATCAATGATTATGACGTTAGTCAGCAGTCTTGGAACTCTCAAAGATCAATAAAGAACGAAATCTTATAATGACAAGAAACGCCTATTTCTGTTGACTCTCGAAACAGGCATTTATTGGGGGCAATTTGTTAGCTGAAGATTTCGTTTTATATTATTTATCCTTCGAAGAGGTAGAAAATCGAAGGAAAGATGGTTACTGATGGCCATTCCTTAAAAATAAAAGAATGACTACTGATGGTCATGCTTCGAGAGTAAAGGTTTCTAAGTTCACTATGAAGATAATGAATACTGAAAGCTAGTGAAAAGTATGTGTCTTCGGGGACTTAGACGAATTTGTAAGTATATTCAAGTATTACTACTTAGCGTGTTTTTTCGTAGTGTTTGTTTAATACACTGCCACGCGTCGAAGACAAACTCAGGCGGGAAGATTTGAAATCCGAAGACGGTTTCATAACTGTCCAAGTAACAGATGGCATCGCTGGAAGTTCTTATGAGAAACGTGACAGCAGATTAGTATAGGACCGTTAAGGTCGAAACTAGTATAAATAGGAGTCTTAATGTTAGGATTCTGTGTGTTCATTTTGTACAAATCATTCACATATTTACTCAAGTATCAAGCGTTAAGAGAAAGAGTTCGCTGAGAAAATGTACGTATGACACCACCATTTTAATACATGTGTATTATCCTTTGTTTTTAAATATCTTCCAGAATTACTGCATTTCGTTTACTTCTTGTCATTTACATTTCTGTATCTTTACTTTAATGTCATTTACTTTCGAATTACCTTTCATGTTATTTACTTTCAAAGTCTTTTACATTTCTGCAGTTTAAAATTCTTTACGTTTCAATAGTCCTTTTAATTTTCTATGTTATGTTACTTATCTTTTCGTTGAAGTCACATTTATATGTAACGAAGTGATTGTAAAGACTATTTGTTCTTTAATCGAACAACTCTTATTGAAGAAGACAAATAATGAATATGGTTCGAATAAACATTGATAACAATCTTCTTGACTATGTGTCCTAGGATCAATCTAGTCGATCCTGCGAGTAACCAAATCATATTTATTATAGTTTGGAAGACTAGCGGTTGTTTACCGGAAATCACCGTAAACACTAGCTCACTGCGGATTTGCTATCCGCTCGGTATCCCCTTTGTCCTTTTTACTCTCTCGCGCACCATACCTTGCCATGAGAAGTAGGGTAGGCATGCAGCATCATATTTGCCATGAGAAGTAGGACCTAGGCATTCATCTGGCCAAGCCCTCGAAAGAGGCTCTGTTTTTGTTTGTTTACTGTTTTCAGTTTATTTCCAGTTATTTTCGTGTTCAACCGTCTCGGAGGACTTTCCCCGTGGACGGTAGCTTCGGAGGACTTTCCCCGTTAGCTAGAACGTTTATTTTTTGTCTTGTTCACCCGTCTCGGAGGACTTTCCCCGTGGATGGTAGCTTCGGAGGACTTTCCCCGTTAGCTAGAACGTTTATTTCCCGTTATTTGCTTGTTCAACCATCTCGGAGGACTTTCCCCATGGATGGTAGCTTCAGAGGACTTTCCCCGTTAGCTAGAACGTTTATTTCCCGTTATTTTCTTGTTCAACCGTCCCGGAGGACTTTCCCCGTGGACGGTGGCTTCTGAGGACTTTCCCCGTTAGCTAGAACGTCTCTCCCTAGCTCCCAGGTCACTACTTCGGTAGTTTGTTTGCTTTACGAGCCGAGCTCGTTTGTGTGCTGTATTTGCATTGTTTACTACTTTGGTAGTTTGTTTGTTTCTCGAGCGGAGCTCGATTGTATGCCATATGGGTGTGATGCTTGTTCACTATCTTTGTATCTGCTATGCCTGTTAGTATGATATCTTTGTGATGCTTGTTCATACACCTGCACATGTATGCCTGTTACATGTTGTTTGAGATGCCTGTTCGCATTTTTATTCGTGATACTTGTTCACATTTGACGTGTATGCCTGTTACATGTTTGCCATGCGTGTATGCCTGTTACGTGCATGTCATTTATCTGCTATGCCTGTTAGTATGTTATCACTTGTGATGCCTGTTCACATACTCACATTCGTGTATGCCTGTTACATGTTTGTTTTTGTTTGCGATGCTTGTTCGCATGTTTTTATCTGTGATGCCTGTTCACATGCCATGTTTGCTAGGATCTTTGTGACGCTCCTTGTTTGCATGCTCCCTTAGGGTGCTCGGTTCCGTTTCGCTAGGAGACGCGAATCGAGATAGAAACAGAAACTTTTTGGCCGAACTACGACGCTCTGATTTCTCCATTGCACATTGGAGGTACGTAGGCACAGGGTACGAACACCCTAGCGAGCGAACTTTTCTTTTTTTTTGTTGTTTTGTTCGACCTTTCCTTCTTATCTTGTTTGCCTATTGTTTGCATGTTTCCTATTATCTGTATATCTTCCATTGCATGTTTCCCTTAGCACATAGCATGTTACACACACACACACCCTTAGATTAGAAAATTAGCAAGAATGGATCCTATGGAGTACCACAGACGTGAGGGGTGCTAATACCTTCCCCTCACGTAACAGACACCCTTACCCTTTCTCTGAGACCATTGCTTGTTATTTGGTTTTCTTCAATATTTTCCATTCCTATGGGTAGGATAAATAGATGTTCGATGGCGACTTCATTGTTTTTGTTTCGATGAGTTTTCCAGTTGCCTCAACAACATTGAAAAATTTACCGTTAAATATACTGTAAATTGCAAGCAATGTTTGAATATTGCAGCACACAAAAAAGTGGTGAATGATAAAAAATTGAAAAAAGAAACATTATATTTTACTTTCAATTTTTTACCACTCACCATTTTTTTGTAAGTAATATATTACATCGGTTATTTTGTAAAATCGATGGGAACGTCTCTATTTTATTTTATTTTTTAATTAAAAAATGAATAATATTTTCCCTCGATTTTGTAAAAGAAACAAGGGGGTATAATTACTCAGATAGCTAACAACGAATCTACACCTTACGTTCATAAAGTAACAACATACAAGATATTGTCAACACATCAATCCACAAAAAATTCCTACATCCAATAAGAATGCAAACACCACCACTATATATCGTGGACGATATCTTGTGAAACTCCAACATTGATAATGAAAATATTTACCATGAAAACAATGAAAACATTGATAATGAAATCCTGGAACAAATCTCTGAGATGGATTGCAAGTGCAGAAAAAAATTGTTTCAAGGTCGGTGTTCTTATATAATATCTTATTTCTTTACTAGAATTTTATGTTATGTATCTAACATTTTTTATGTTATATTGGAAATTGGAAGCATGCAAACTATTGAGCTTGAAAAGCATTGAGTATACAACAAAATCTAAATTTATTCAACGTGATGATGATGAATCAGATTTGTCAAAAATGTGTACATGTAGATTGAAACCAATATAATGTAACATAAGAAACTTTGAATTGAATATTATGTGTGTTTTAATTATTCTGTGTAAATAATGTAATTTAATATTTTGTGTAAACAATGTAATTTATATTAAAAAATATTTTTTTACTCGGTTTTTGATTGAAACCGAGAGGTATATGACTTAAGTTTTGAAAATACAAAAATGTTATTGTTGGGGATCGAACCAATGACCATTTGAACTATTCCCTCGGTTAATCAGAAACTGAATGGTAAAGTGGAGAGTTTTTATGACGACCTTTATTACCCCGCTTGTGTAATGATGCGTCCGCAAGTGCACGGAAATATAGAAGTAATATAAAATATTGTCGAACCCACAGAGACCAATGTCAATCTACTGTAATCTATCGTCACTTTGTAAAGTTAAGGCTAAGGAATAATTGATTAAGGGGAAACTAAGACTAGAACTGAAATAAAATAAAGATTAAGATAAATATAAGAAAAGAGAGGTCGGAATGTGGATTTCGTGTACCTCAGGAGCATCACGCTCCGATACATCCGCATCATTATATTACTTCGATACATCTTTGATAACACGTAAATGTATCATATTTTTATATATGATTCACATGCTATTTAGTATCTTTTACTTATTTTCCTTAGTATTATGTTTTTGTTTCAGGTATTTGTCGAATAAGAACGTTCGTGCGAGAAAACTAAGAAAAGAAGTAGAAGAGAAGAAGAAAGTGCGGGAAAATGGCATTTCTGGTGCACAACGTTCGCCATTACCTAATGGCGTCCGCCATGTACCTAGTCCACATCATTTAATGCATGACCAAATGGCGTTCACTGTTGGTCTAATGGCGGCCGCCATTATCATGCAGTAGTAGAAAACGTGGAAGTCAACTTCTCATTATCTCCACTTTCTCCAACTTCCCATTATCTCCACTACTTCTCACATAAATTTTAAAGTAACTTCCACTAGTTTTCACTATATAAAGGACCTAGCATTCATTTTTCAAGACATCCAAGTTTGTGTGCGGAAGCGCTGTTCGTAGGTTTAGGCAGAAATTACATTTGTAAAAGTGATAGTTTCTCACATCGAAGAACTACCACACCATTAGTATTAGGCCTATAATATGTGTACTTTTGGATCATCAAATCTTGCCGGAATTAATAGAAGCATTTTCAGTTCATCTTTGTTTCAAGCATCGCACTTTATTTCTAACATTTTTCCGTGTTTGGATTCATAGATGATTTGAAATAAATTTAATTTTAGTTTTTTTATTTTCAATCTATAATAAAAATGTAAATAAGAAAACAAAATTGTTTTAGCGAACTTTTTTATTATTTTTGGAAAAATAAAGTCAGAGTTTGTAAAGAAAAACAAAATTGTTTTACCTATATTCTTTCAAAAAATTTAGTAACATAGATAATTTAAAAACTATACATTTTTTTTCGTGTTTGAATATTAGGAAGATTCTAAAGTCTCACATTGGTTGGAGATAGAGCATTGAAAGAGTATATATATAGAGACACTCCTCACCTTACAACCAGTTTTGTAAGGATGAGTTAGGTCAAACTCTAATATGGTATCAGAGCCTATCGATCGGACCATGGGCCGCTCACCGTTAATATCCACGCACCAAGCCCAAAAGAGTGTTGGGCGTGAGGGGGTATATTAGGAAGATCCTAAAATCCCATATTGGTTGGAGATAGAGCATTGAAAGAGTATATATAGAGGGACACTCCTCACCTTATCAACCGACTTTGTAAGGATGAGTTAGGTCAAACTCTAATATTAAAGAAAACTTTGTTATGTATTTTTTAATAAACATTGAACTATATCTTCATTCTAATAATTTTTTTAATTCACTTATAAATGACAAATATTTTTCCGTGAATACATTAATGCAATTATTGTTTTAGTTATATATTAGTAACATGCATTTTAAGTAACTCACTGTTTTTTAGCTCACTTTTTTTTAATGTTTGGACCAATAACTCATTTTCCGGTCTGATTTTATATACAAGTTGTATCAACTACTTAAAAATGATAATCTAATTTCAACCGTATGAGACAACAAAAAAAACAAACTAAAATTCACCTATTAATGTAAAAGTATTTTAAATTTATAAAATAATTTATAAGAGACATATTTTAATATTTGGATTAGTATTACATTATTCCCGAAGATATATATTTTCTCTTATTTACATAAATAAAATAAAATTATGATTCATATGATTCATGCTTTGGCAGTTTTTATGTAAAAAAAAAACTTATTCGAAAGTCAATACCACAAAATTTACTCATTCCTCTCCAAATTAGTTATAATTTTTTAATGAGTAACGGTTTTTCTTTTGATTTATTTTAATATAAACAATTAATATAATATCCAAATCACCACGAAGGTATCATATCATGCACGTAGGTGGTGCACGTATGAGTTTGATAAACTTTGTGGCACCGAGATTCATACTAGTCAATTTTGTGTTATAATAATAGTAACAATAATTTACAATTATAATGAAAAAGACATTCATTAGATAAGGTAACTAGATTAATTAAGCGTTGATGGACACATTGCACTTACATATGTAGCTTCTTGATTAAGGTTGTTTCATTAATTCAACTAATTTTATAATTTTGATGCAGATAATTTTGAATAATAGGTTACTTAAAAGATATCATATTAGACGCAACTTTCTTAAACTAATTCGGTTGTTTGAATCTGTTGAAAAGTGCTCCTTCTGGTTCCATCGGTATGTCGACTTTGATTAGTTCTTAGTGTTTTGCTTTATCATCGGATTAGGATTCTATAATATTATTTAAACGAGGATTGTGTCATTGTTTGGTTTGTAATTTGAATGACATTGTTGCTGTGAAAAGAAAAATCTTTTTGTTAGAGGACTTGAAACTGACAGCAACGACTTGTCTAGGCGGATGTCGGCAAAATATTTTTCTTCTGATGTTAACATAAATATATTTTAGTTCCTATGAATTTTAAAATTTTAGTATTTAAGATATTTTATTTTAGCATACAATTTTTTAGCTCTGGTCCTCTTTAAAAATCTATATATTGATATAGATTTTTCTCTTAAAAATTATTGATTTATAAGAAGCACTTATTCTTTGAATTACATTCACCCATAAATTAATATACTATTAGGAGTGAGTGAGAGTTGATCAGATCAACTAATATAATCTACAGTCTAATATACACAGACCATATTAAGCCGAAAAGGCTTAGACCTTTTTATAAATCTATTTAGTTAAATATAAATCACAGATTTTTAAACAATATTTTAAATCTATCAAGTCGGCCTATTTTATTAAATATGATTAAATTAATTTTTTAAATTCTGTTTTGTATTTCTTATTAAAATACAAAAGTAAAGTGTAGTTATCTTGAAGAACTTGTGAAAATAAATTAAAATTTTCTTACGGAAAATGTTATAAGTTGTTTTCATAAGTTCTCCGAAACAAATATCTTCGTTGATGCTTGTTTAGCTTCTTGGTTAAGGAATAACTGCTTGAGGTAGAGGACTTCGTTGATGCCTCCTTAATTTCTTTATTGTTCGAGTCTTTAGTGGAGTGGCTGTGATATGTAGCATTGGAGGACGAGCTGTTCTATTTTTCTTATTGCATATTTTATGCATTTTGGAGTTGTTAAACAGTTATTCTGCGATTGATGAGACCTTTATGTTAAACTTATTTGTTTTTTCGCTGCGTATTTCCAAAGATTTTTTTGTCTTTATGATTGGATCATGTGTGACACTCTAATTAGTTGATTTTATTTACTGAATTACGTTATTTTATATCAAGTCATAAATTAGGGTGTTACAGTATGCCTCGTTAAAAACCCTACTCTTGTAGGGAAAAAGAGTGTCACTCAACCAATATATTTAAGCTTTCAATATAGTAAATCATAATAGAAAAACAATTCATGGCGGGTTAAACAACATAACTCACCTTATTAATTAAAAAACATAAATTAACTATAATAATGCCTCGGGTTAACTAAGTTCCTCATCATAAGGACAAGATCATCATTCATTTCTTTTAACTTGTATTCCATATGAGATGTGGATTTCAACTATGAACTTGAGCTTCTAGTACGGTGGAAGAGGGATGACGTACAAGATTATCAGTCCAACGATCAAGTCAATATGAGAGTAAAATGAGTGACAATTAGTTTGATATCAAATTTCAAATTGTTCCTGAAAAATAGTGTGCTTCATTCTTATATAATAGGACGGTTATAACAACTTACTAATATTTAGGCGCGGAATGAGTGATCTATTTGATGAATCTTAGATTTAGATCACCCGCACTCTAGACCAAGATAGCATACCTGCTCCGCGAGTGACGTGGTGAATCAATGTGATTTTTGGACCGTAATTATTAGACCTTCTAACAGGTCCAGAACAATTCAAAATAAACAAACCAACCAAATGTGAGTTTAATCAAACTTATTCGATTTAAATGCACAAACGATTCTATTCATATGAAGAATGATTCAATTCCCAAAAATCAACTCGCAAAATAACCTTTAAAGCATTACCTTTATTAATCATGTTTAATTCTTGATTATTTATATTCATAGTATCATTCCTTATAAACTTAACCAATCCTAAAGGGATATAGTGGTTGAATTGAAAGTTTCACATGTGAGGCACATCTATTGAAACATAATAATTACCAAATAAAATAACATAAAGTAAGTAGTGATTACCTTAGTATAGTAACTAGTCTTCTCTCTCTATAACAAGCACAATTTTCAGCTCAATAATGCAACTTCACACTCTCACTTCACAGTTCACACTATGTCCCTCTCATCTCCCACCTTTACCTTTCTCACCATCATCTTCCTTTTCCTCACTCTCACTCCCAACCTCACCCTCACTCAGCTTCCTCCATTTGCTTGTGACTCTTCAAATCCATCCTCCAGATCCTACCCATTCTGCAACCCAAAGCTTCCCATCACACAACGAACCAGAGACCTTGTTTCCAGACTCACATTGGATGAGAAACTCTCTCAACTCGTTAACTCAGCTCCTCCCATTCCCCGACTCGGTATCCCTGGTTACCAGTGGTGGAGTGAAGCACTTCATGGAGTTGGCAATGTTGGTCCTGGCATCTTCTTCAATGGCACTATCACATCTGCAACTAGCTTCCCTCAAGTTATCCTCACCGCCGCTACATTTGATTCTCACCTTTGGTATCGAATCGGTCAGGTACATCGTCCACATTTAGAGTTTAAGTTTACTTGAATAAACTTTACTTGCTGATCAAGGTGCTTATTTGAGTTTATGTATTCATATAAATAATAGTTAACTAGCACCGACACAGACACCATACACGTCAATATCAGTGTCAGATACTGTATAGGCACCAGAGACGTCTGTGTTCAGACTCTCTGGTGTCCATATAGTATCTCTGACACTACATGGATTGTTAGACTAGTTGGCAAAGTGTTTTATTGTTTTTGAATTAAAGTGGAAATGAAATAGGTAATTGGGGTTGAAGCAAGAGCAATGTACAATGGAGGGCAAGCAATGGGGATGACATTTTGGGCACCAAACATAAACATATTTAGGGATCCAAGATGGGGGAGAGGACAAGAAACAGCTGGTGAAGACCCTATGATGACTTCTAACTATGCTGTTTCCTATGTTAGAGGACTTCAAGGTGATTCTTTTCAAGGTGGTAAGTTAAAGGGACACCTTCAAGCTTCTGCTTGTTGCAAACATTTCACTGCCTATGATTTGGATAATTGGAAGGGTGTTAATCGCTTTCACTTCGATGCTAAAGTAAGTTCGTCACTTGATATTACCGAGTCAAACTCTTACCACTTAGCGCTGACATCTTGTAGACAATCATTGAATTGATTTTGAATTGCCCTGAGTTTTATGATTCAGGTGAGTTTGCAAGATTTAGCAGACACATATCAGCCACCGTTTCGAAGTTGCGTAGAGCAAGGACGAGCTAGCGGGATAATGTGTGCTTATAACCGTGTAAATGGCATTCCAAGTTGTGCTGATTACAATCTCTTAACTAAAACAGTTAGAAAACAATGGAGATTCCACGGGTGATTAATCATTTCATTTTTTACCTTATCTATTTGAATCAATGAATGGTTGGTTAGTTGTTAATTACGTGTGTAACGTTGTGAACTGAAAAAAACAGGTATATTGCTTCAGATTGTGGAGCTGTTGGGATCATACATGACCAGCAAGGATATGCAAAATCAGCAGAAGATGCAGTAGCCGATGTGATGCATGCTGGTATATATTTTGAAACCTAACCATCACTTTCTTGCTTTGCTTTATTTGTGATAATGCTAATAATAATAGCAATCCAAGTAAATCTTGGTAATGATTGAAATGAAATCACAGTGTAAATGGTAATACCTAACCTGTAAGCTTTAATGCTTACTCATGAAGCATTTGTCACTTATCTTTTGTCTGTTTGTATATGGCTTTGAATATCATCCGCGTGATAATTATAAATTCATAGTAAGCATAATAGTCACATGGTTTTGGCCCACCTGTTGTATTATACCACAACACCAGCCATGCGTTTCTCAGTCTCAACTAACCCTTTGTAATAATTTAGATGAATCATAATGAATGTGCTTTGAAATTTCGCAGGGATGGATTTGGAATGTGGAACTTATTTGACAGACCATGCAAAATCCGCAGTGGAGCAGAATAAGTTACCGATATATCAAATAGACCGTGCTCTTCACAATCTATTTTCAATTAGAATAAGGCTAGGCTTATTTGGGGGAAATCCAACCAAGCTTCCATTTGGAATGATTGGTCCCAACCACGTCTGTTCCGAAAATCACTTATATCTAGCTCTTGAAGCTGCAAGAAACGGCATTGTCCTTTTAAAGAACACTGCTTCACTTCTTCCTCTCCCAAAAAGACATAGTATTTCCTTAGCAGTGATAGGTCCTAATGCCAATGCTTCACCTTTAACTCTACTAGGAAACTATGCCGGTCCTCCTTGTAAATATATCACTATACTTCAAGGGTTTCGACATTATGTTAAGGACGCTGTTTTTCATCCTGGTTGTGATGGTGGACCAAAGTGTGCTTCAGCGCAAATAGACCAAGCAGTGGAAGTTGCAAAGAAAGTTGATTATGTGATTTTGGTTATGGGTTTGGACCAAAGTGAAGAGAGGGAAGAACGCGATCGTGTTCACCTTGACTTGCCAGGCAAGCAACTTGAACTCATTAACAGTGTTGCCAAAGCTTCCAAGCGACCAGTTATTTTGGTGCTCCTTTGTGGAGGCCCGATAGATATTAGTTCAGCCAAATATAACGATAAAATTGGAGGTATCATTTGGGCTGGTTATCCTGGTGAACTTGGAGGCATTGCACTTGCACAGATTATCTTTGGTGATCACAATCCAGGTGAATGTTCTTCTATAAAATTCGCACACGTGAACTATTGAACAAACATAAGGAGATCAGATATTTTACAATTTGGTTCATGAAAATGAGAATTTTTGTCACAACTTATATAAATAATATAACAAAGCGTCGTTATGGTGAGATCTTGGATGACTGTGCAAAAAAGTTTTACACTGATAGTACATAGTTCTGAATTTCGTTATAGATTAAATCTTTAAATTACAAAAATGCAAGAATTTTTGTAGATTTACAATTTTATTACTCAATTTTAGTCATCAATGCAATGCAGGAGGAAGACTACCAATTACTTGGTACCCAAAAGATTACGTAAAAGTGCCAATGACAGACATGAGGATGAGAGCTGATCCTTCAACCGGCTATCCAGGAAGAACTTACCGATTTTACAAGGGTCCTACGGTGTACAAATTCGGCTACGGACTAAGCTACACAAAATATTCCTACGAGTTTGTCGCCGTCACACATGACACACTTCATTTCAATCAATCATCCACTCATTTGATGATTGAAAACTCAGAAACCATAAGGTACAAACTAGTTTCAGAGTTGAGTGAAGACACCTGCAAGAGCATGTCGGTCTCAGTCACAGTTGGTGTCAAAAACCATGGAAACATGGTGGGGAGACATCCTGTATTGCTGTTTATGAGACCATGGAAACAGAGAATTGGAAGTCCTAGGAAACAATTGGTTGGTTTTCATAGTTTGTTGTTAGATGCCGGAGAAAGGAGGCATGTTGGATTTGAGCTGAGTCCTTGTGAGCATCTTAGTCGAGCGAACGAGGCTGGTTTAAAGATCATAGAAGAAGGGTCTCATTTGTTACTTGTGGGAGATGAAGAATATCTAATAGATATCATTGTTTGATGCTATATATTCATTCTTCAATTAGCTAAAAGCTAATATAGTGAACCTGTTTATGAAACATGATTTTTTTCAAGGATACTAGACCTTAAAATGTACTGTAATGTAATGTATATGATGCTTAAATGATGGATACGCTTCTTTTTCAAGCTTTTTACATTGCTTTCAATAAAGGGAGAGTGACTTTCAGCAAGCCAGTTATTCAGCAAGATTAACACATCTCAGTATATTCCTCAAGTCTGTGTGTCAAACCGAGAAGCATTCCTATAAGTTTTCTATAAGAAAAGGGGTCATCCAAAGGAGCACCATCGATGCTAGAAAGCGTAGTAGTAATTTTAAATGGAATATTGGAAGGTATTATTTTTATTGACAAATATTTCTCTTAGAATTTGGGTTGGAGCTAGGTCATCCCTACAAAACTTGTAGGTAAGGATTGCTGCTACTTATAAGGATATTATAAGGATATGTTTAGATTATATATTGTCATATCTTTTAACACACTCCCTCATGTCAGGGGAAACCCGAAAATAGGTGGCACATTGGAATCTTAAACAAGACTCTGATACCATTTTAAGAATGTGGGTTAGGCCTAACTCATCTCTACAAAATCGACTTGTATGGTGAGGATTTCTCCCACTTATAAACACAACACATGTTATATCTCTAAGCAATGTGGGACTAAACCCACCCCTTCAAATCCAACACAATAAAGGTGTTGGGGACTCCAATTAAGGCAAGCCAAATGTCGCAATTAAAGTGACTAGGGGTGGACCGCAAGACTAAATCCAACACAATAGTTGTGTTTGACTACAATTAAGACAAACCAAATGTCGCAATTAAGGCGACTAGGGTGGACCACAATGAAGGCGGAAATTACAATGCACCCTTTAAAAAAAAAAGAGTGTGTGAATGTGTGTTCGCATCTCTCGGTCAAGGACTTAGGATTTGTTTTAAGTGATGTCTATAGGTTAATAGCTAGTTTTTGCATTTGTATCCGTCTAGTAAAGTATCAACCCATTGCACAAGTTTTTAAAATGATTCCGTGCAAACCAATCATTTTGGTTGATTGAATCGATTTTCACATTTGTGAGAATCGAATCAGAGAGTTTTTTTAGAGTTTGATCAATTATTTAATTTGAATGAATTGAATTATGTTGTTTGAAAAACTAGTTCATTCTTTCCTATTTACATGAACTGAATCTTGAACTGATTCATATGAATAAAATCATAAGTCTATTGGATTCGAATAAACCAAGTTATTTTAACATGTAAAACCTTTGGTTTACATTAATTGAATCTTGGAATGATTCACGTAAATCAAATCCGGTGAAATTTGAATTAAATTGTGTTCATCTGATTCCTAAGAACTTTGAAAATCTTCATTTGAATCAAATCATTCTTCATTTAAATCAATTCACTCTCTAAATTCCATAATCCGTTTTAGAGAGAAGGATTCAAATAATTCTTTTATTGAATTGGATCTTTAATTCATGTTTACATTGTTTTCAATGAATTTTTGAATCCAAACCTTTCTCGTATAAAAAGGATTAATGGTTGTCAAGTTCAAGTAGTTAGACAGTTTCGTAGCTAGAAGAATTACTTGATATCAACATTTTACTACTTTGTGCAGATTTCGTAGCTAAGAAAATTACTTGTAACATCAACATTTTACTATTTTGTGCATCACAAAATCTAGTGGAAGGAATTTTGATGAAGTTACTATCAAGACGAGATTAGACCACATACGAGAAAAATTGTGGTTGAGCTAATATAAGGCATGGCCGTGTTCTCTCCCACCCTTACTCTCTATAATTCTAGTTAGATTTGGTGTAACATGTATAGTATGTATGTGTTAGGTGTTCTCTCCCACACACTTTTAACATGGAAAACTTTCCTCAATATTAGAGAATAAAAATCGCAGGATCTAGTCTAGTAAAACCTTCCACTATATCAATATAGAGAATATAAAAAGTCTTCCTAGTAATTCTAGGGAATAACAATCTTCACCGATAAACGATATAGGTGGGAAAACTCACTTCAAACATCACCTCTACAAATTGTAGGTATATCAAAACAACTCTAAAAGAAGGTAAAACAACAGAACAAGAATATAAATAAAATTACCAAAGTGATAGGAACAACATACTAAATTTGGAGCTCAAACCGATGAGATTTGCTACACATCCTTCTATCACTTGTGCTTTTTTGCTCTTCTTTAAAAATCTTGTGCTATTCTCTTAAACCGTTGTAAGTTTCTTATTTGTTGTGTTGCTTTAGGGATTAAAAAACCCCTTTAAATAGATGCCAAATGAGTTTGGCTCAAATAAAACAAATTTAATAAAATCTTTTTTTTTATATTTTTTTTTCTTTTTCTAAATTAATGGTGGGTCCCACTTTGAGAGTGAGTCCGTCCTACAAATATCCTCCTCATGACTCAAGTGGAAAGGATATGCTTCAACCATGCCCTCCTTCTTTCTGCAGTTGATCATCTTTGTCATCATATCTAAATCATTCTCGTTAGTATGGATTTTTTTCAAGGGAAAACAACTTCGTCTACAATGCATCTCGTATCCAATGATACCACACTTCAATGTGCTTTGACTTGGAGTGAAGCGTCTGGTTCTTACCAAGATGAATTGCACTCTGACTATCACAGAACAACACGAACTTCTCTTGCTTAACACCTAACTCTTGAAAGAATTTCTTCATTCACAAAATTTATTTAGTCGCTTCAGTTGTTGCAGTATACTCAGCCTTGATAGTAGATAAAGCAACGCACTTTTGTAATCATGATTTCCAAGACACCGCTCCCCTGTAAAAGTCATCATGTATCCAGAAGTAGATTTTATGGAATCAATATCACGGACCATATATGCATACTGTAGCATACATGAAATTACCAACTACAAATGCATAATGAACATTCTTCATATATCCTTTTTGTTCTTCACTTGTAGGATATGGTTCATAATTCAATTTGAAATGACTAGTAAGTGGAGTACTCACGGGTTTTGAATTGCTCATGTTAAACCTCTTTAACATCTTCTCAATGTAATTGTGTTGAGACAACCACAATTTACCTTTCTTCCTGTCACAAGAAATTCTCATGTCAAGAATTTGTTGTGCAGGACCCAAGTCCTTCATTGTGAAGGATTTGCTTAACTCTTTCTACAGACTTTGACTTTTCTTAGTGTTATGACCAACAATCAACATGTCATCAACATATAACAATAGAATAATAAAATCATGTACAAAGAATTTCTTCACATAAACACAATGATCAACAGCAATTTAACCATAACCATTTCTTTCCATTAAAGAATCAAAATTTTTGTACCATTATCACGGATCTTGCTTGAGACCATACAAGTTTTTCATCAATCTACAAACGAGCTCTTCTTTAACTTTGACTCCGAAGCCTTTAGGTTACTCCATGTAGATCTCTTCCTCCAAATCACCATGAAAAAAAATTTACTTCAAGTTGTTCAACCTCTAGATTCAAGCCAGCGACTAATCCCATCACAACTCGAATAGATGTCATCTTCACCACATGTGAGAAAAATTCTTCAAAGTCCATACTTTTTTCAGATTAAACCTTTCACAATCAATATTGCTTTGTTTCTTGGTTGAAATTTATTCTCTTTAGACTTTATCTTGTATACCCATTTATTCTTGAGTGCTCTTCTATCCTTAGGTGATTTTACCAACTAAAATGTGTGATTCTCATGTAAGGAATTCATCTCCTCTTGCATGGCCTTCAACCACTTGTCTTTATCAACATTTGAAATGGGCTCTTGGTAGTATTCTGAATCTTCATTATCAGTGATCATCACATACTCATGTGGAGGATATCTTTAAGAAACTTCATGCTCTCTATTAGATCTTCTCAACTCAGGTTTAACCGATGGCTCAGGTGGGACCTCTTCAACTTGCTCATCACGATAAGGTTCTTGGTCATTGGTTGCATTATCATCAAATATCTATATATCTTCCCCATCAACAAAATTTACACTAGGAAGTTTAGGCATAACATCAATGTAACTTCTAGGATCAGATTTTGGCTTCTTAGCTTTATCAAAATTTTCAATTGTTTGGTCTTCAAGAAATATCACATAACGACTTTTGATAATTTTCTTGTCAACTGCATCCAATAATCTATAACCAAACTCTTCATGACCATAACCTACAAACACACATTTCTTATATCTTTTATCAAGCTTGGATCTCTCATCTCTTGGAATGTGAACAAAATCCCTGCAATAAAACACTCTCAAGTAACCATAAGAGACATCTTTCCCTGTCCATACTTTGTTTGGAATTTCACCGCCAAGTGGAACAGAAGGAGAAAGATTGATCAAATCCATTGCAGTTGTCAATACTTCAACACAAAAGGCTTTTGATAACTTTGCATGAGAGAGCATACACCTGATTTTGTCATTAATCATATAATTTATTCTCTCAGAAATTCCATTATGTTGAGGTATCTTTGAAACAGTCTTCTCAATATTGATTCCATTCTCTTTACAATACTCTTCAAATAGACCTCTATATTCACCCATTATCAGCTCTAACACATTTTAACTTTCTTCCTTTTTCTCTTTCAATACTTGCATGAAAGTGATTGAACACTTTTCTAGAGTGGTCGTCAATAAAAGTAAAAATAATATGATACACCATCTAAAGATGTATCGTCCATCATACAAACATCTGTGTGAACTAAATCTAGAATATTTGGCCTCCTATGAGGACCATTACTATTAAAGGAAACTCTATGTTGCTTACCATAACGATATTGAGTGCATTTTTTAGAGGAGCACCTTTCACGTGAAGATTTTTTTTTGGTAAGAATATGTAGACCTTTCTCACGTAAGTGACCAATGCGTGTATGTCATAAATCACTAGATGTGTCTTCAGCCGCATCCATTTCCTCTTTGAATAGCTTTATAGACACCCTGTAAAGAGTTGTCACTACTAAAAATAAGACATTTGGTTTCAAGATTTTACATCAGGTATTAAGATAATTGATGGGAAAAATATTTGTCAAAGGATTTTACATCAGGTATTTAACTCAAATGATGGAAAAAAAATTTGATTTAGTGATTTTACATCAGACATTTAACTCAAATGATGGGAAAAATAACGCGGTGGCAAACTTGTAATTAAAACAAAAATGGGTTATAAGGTCTTTCCAATCGGTGCTAACACTAACCGATGGGAAAAGTTTGCTAACGTGGCGTTTGCATCAGCCCATATTTCCACCGATGGGAAAAGTTGGTTTGCTAACTGGGCTTTTACATCGGCCCAAATTTGCACCGATGGAAAAATCCCTCTTTTTCACTAAAACCCTAGCCTCCTTTCTACTAAAACTCAAACATTTCTTTTTTCTTCTTTCTTCACCGTGACTGAACCCGCGACCGCCAAACTCCAAACGCCAAACGCAAAACGCCGCACAGCTCTCACCGTGACTGAACCCTCGACCGTTCTCCGCCGTGACTGAACCTGCGGCGGCCGCAACCGTTAGCTGTTGAACCTGCGACCGTTCTCCGCCGTGACTGAACCTGCGACGGCCGCAACCGTTCGCTGTTGAACCCGCGACCAACCAGCCACCACCAAACGCCTTGACGTGTCTACTTTACAAGTTTGGAGCACGTGAGTACATTTTCTTCTTTTATTACTTTCAATAGGTTATATCTCCATCACTTTGAATCTAATGTTTATTTTAAAATTATTCAGGTATATTCATCGTCTATGTATTGATAATTCCACATCAGAAGTGTATGGAATTATGGATCCTGCTAGGTGTATATATAATGATGATGTGCCGAAATCTTTAGTAGATGTTAGGAAATACGTACAAGAAAAGTTGATGTCGCAAAACAAAGTTTGCTACTTACTACCACTTGTTCATGCGTAAGTTTTTATGAAATTCTGTTTTCTATTTTTTAATTTTGATAACATAGATATTTTATTTGACTTTTTGTATTTCTATACACATGTACAGAGAACATTGGCAATTATTTGTCTTGTGTCCAAGAGAGAATACTGTGGTCTTCTTTTGTTCACTTAATTGGGATGTTGATAAAAACACGAAGAAAATTATTTCAACGTAAGTTTATCTTTTATGGGAATTTTGTTATAATATAGTATATATCATATATATGTGGCTGAATATGGATTTTTATTTGAATCAGTGCTTTTGAGGTTCATCAAATTTCAAATGGCAATAGAAAAAAGGCTATTACATGGCTTAAGCCCGATGTAAGTGTGATGTAAATTATAATTCTATATTTAATTTTATGATAATTATTCATTAATTATGTCTTTCATTTTGTAGTCAAGGAAACAACATAACAATACTGATTGTGGATACTATGTGATGAAAAATATGTTGGATATTGTCTCTACCAATATAACTGAATCTTGGATGCAGGTAATAAAATAACTCTAATTTGTTATTTACTTTGCGTTTTGCAACTTAATAGGAATTTTCAAAGAATAACTCTATATTGTTATTTACGTATTGTAGGTATTTAATGATCCTACAGAATTGACACAAGAAAATTTGTATGATTTGCGACTCCGTTGGGCAAAATGTTTCTTTGAGTTATATAAAGGATAACTTTATGTTTCTCGTGGATGCGTGTTGGTTTTTCAAGTGCGCGAAAGTACTTTATGTTTCTTTGAGATAATTATCTTGTAGTAGAAAATCGTGTGTAAACCTTTCTTATCATTTTGAACACTTGTTTATTCTAGATTAATATTTTTGTATATTTTGACGAACATATATATGCATCTTAGCTATTTGGTCTGTGTGCTGTGAGTATAAAATATATAGCGACCTCTTTGGTCTGTGTGGTATATGCATCTTATATTGAAAATTAGGTACAGAAAAAATTACAGGTTAAAACAGGAAAATAGGAAAAACAGCCATTATGTGGTAAAAAACATAAGACATTTTACATCGGGCTTTACTAAAACCGATGTAAAAAGCAGTCTATTACATCGGTGTAAAATTATATCCGATGTAAAATGTGGCTTATGTTTTTCAAATAAAAAATTTCAATATTTTTCACATCAGACATTTTCCCTAAACCGATGTGAAAATCAGTCTATTACATCGGCCACGTTTAGAAACCGATGTAAAAGGTCGCGTATTTTTTTTTTAATAATTTTTTTTATTGTTTTTCACATCGGACCTATGAAATCAACCGATATGGTATGATGACTTTCACATCGGGCTCTGACCCGATGTAAAATGTCTCAGACTTTTTACATCGCCTGTGTTTACATCGGGCCTAGAACCGATGTAAAAAGTCTTTTTCGCCCGATGTAAAAACTATTTTCTGTATTAGTGTGTGGGACTTTACTCCTTTGCTACCACTAGTGACCCTTTGGTTATTTACAAGACACGTGCAACTGATGTCGCGTCTTTATCATTTTTCTTCCCATTACCTTCATCTTTATCCCTTGAATATTCTATTTTGAGAAACCTATAATTCATTTTTACGTGTTCCACCTTGCCACAATGGTTATTCTTTTCTAGTTCTTGACTTGTCGTGACTCTCGGATTTTTCACGCTTATGAAATTTTTTGGATTCGCTTCTCCCTCTTGACTCAATAACTAGAGCTTTAGACTGATTAGGAGTAACAATCAAACCACGCTCTTTTCTTCTAACTTCTTTATTAAGCATGCTATCTTTAATGGTTGACATTACCAATTTTTCATTTGGAGTTGAATTAGTAAGCGTTTCCAATTATCAGAGCTAAGCAGTAATAAGGCTCGCAACTCATCATCCAACTTAATATCAGTAACTGTCAACTGATTCACAGTATTCATGATACACACTCATATGCTCTGTCATTGAGTCAACATCCTTGTATTTCATATTAATCAGCTTCTTGATCAACCATCATAAACAGTTCTAGAACACAATAATAATAACAAAAAAATTAAATAACAAGAACACCAAATTTTTAACGTGGAAAATTTTCCTCAATGTAAGAGAATAAAAACCACGGGACCTGATCCAGTATAACCTTTCACTATATCGATAATGAAAATACAAAAAGTATTTCTAAATAACACTATCAAATAAGAATCTTCACCAATAATTATATTTAAATATTATTTAATTTAACTGTTTAAATTAATTAATAAATATGTTCTTCGCTAATTCAACCCAGATTACAACCCTTGTTAGGTACTCCCTCTGTCCCAAATTATAAGAGAAAATTACTTTTTAGATTCATTAAATAATTAATGTATTTGGTCTATATATAGACCAGATACATTAATTCTTCAATAAATCTAAAAAGTGATTTTCTCTTATAATTTGGGACGGAGGGAGTATTAGTCTGGCTATGTTCTATCATGATATATAAACCTTATGTTTCAACTTATGATTGTATAATGTTTGTTCAACTTAGGTATATTAGTCTATAATTATTTGAGATTAATTGTCAGTATAGTTGAAATGTCTTGTTCTAATTGAAAGAGACAATTATTCCATGTTACTAACAAATAGACTATTTTCTAAATTTTTGTTTTGCATTCACAAATTAGCTATAAACTCAATGATTGTTTTAGCTATAAATTTGTGTTTTAAATATACCAACAATCTCAACAAATGGACCCACCATCAACTTTATTGAGTTTCAATACTTGTTTGAGTCATCACTTGGTTGCACAAATATTTTTAAGTAAATCACAACTATTTATTAACTTTTATTTATAATAATAACTTAAATTTAAAGTCATATTTTATTTTTATATAATGATAGGAAGAAGTAGTTGAAGAAGCATGGGATCACATAAAAATAAGAATAGTTGAAACTCTAACATTTTAGAAATAGCTCACAATTAAGAAGAGAGGTATGGCACAGATAGGTATTGTCCATTTTGTTATATTCATGAATCACAAACACTTTGCTCTCTCCTATTAATAAATAGAGAGTCGTGTGAAAATTTCATCCACCTCTTAAAATCTTAAACTTCCACCTATGTCTATGTGCATTTAATTTGAATTGATTTTTCAACCACTCAATTCCTCAATTAAAATTTCAAAAAAACAGCATCTGAGTTCCTGTACTGTTTCCTTCTCACTGCTGGCCTTTTCTTTGGTCAATTGTGTGAAAGAAGCTATTGAGATAAGTCAACGTTTACTTAGATATTAGCACAACACAGTCGATGCATTTCATAGATCTCTTATACACCGCACGTAATTTTATTTTTGCCCCTGCTTTCGTAAATACACTCCGGAAGCATGCCATTTTTAAAAAAAATTTAGTTTTTTTTCGTAGATCATCTACATTTGATATTTTTCAATTAATTGAAAATTAATGTGGAATTTTCTCAAGTAACTTAATTTGAGATTTTCACAATTAATTGAGAAAATCCCAAGTTTCACTAAGGAGGGGTTAAAACATAATGAAACTTGGGATTTTCCTTTGAAAAATCCCAAATTATGTTACAAATTAATTATTGGTAAAATTTTAAATTAATTTCTCAATTAATTTTGGAAAATTCCAAATTAAGTTACAAATTAATTATTGGAAAAATTCCAAATTAATTTCTCAATTAATTTCATGAAATGATTTTTTTCCATAGTTGTATCTACGGAACATTCTGATTTTCCCAATTAAATGAGAAAATCTCAAATTTCACTATGTTTTAACGCTTCTGTAGATATATCTACGGAAAAAACTAATTTTTTGAAAAACAATGCTTTCGGAAGTCAATCTACAGAAGCACAAGAATATTTTGGTCAATTCGGTGGTACGTAAGAGACTCATAGGGTGGAATGAGAAATTGTCTATTTTTTAAAACTAATATACTATAAACTAAAAAAAAGGTAATAGATGTTATATAAAAGAATAATAAATTATTAAATGAAATATTAATTAATAGTATAAAATAAATAATAAATAATAAATAAAATAATAATAATAAATACTGTACTTAATGTGTTTTAAATTAACTGACTTACTTTAAAAAAAATTGTCTAAAATAATTAGAACCTCTATCCTAAATTATGAATCACTTTGTAAAAATTTGGTCTTAAAATATAAATTTCAATATTAATAAAAAAATATTATATCATCTATTACTTATTACTCTCCTTTTATTAATTAAAAAAAAAAACATCATACAAAATTATTACACCTTTAAATTGTTTAAAATGACCAAAAGTAAATGAATTTTTTTTATCTAAATCACTAAAAAAAAAGCTCTCTAGCGACATATATTTGTGACGTGTTATTCACGTGGGACGAAAAGGACTGTTCTGACGTGAAAAACACGTTGGTATATTATTTTAACAATTAATAATAAGAATCACGTATTCACATGGGGAGTCAGAAAAAAATAATTACAAAAAAAACTTGTGAAATGCTTTGCACGTCGCAAAGGATAAAACAAAATTTTTAAACTTTGAAATCTGTAAAGTCTTATGGTGGGAAAATAAAAAATTTCAAATTTTTAATTGTGATGTGGTTTTCACGTCGGAAGCCTTTAATACTGACTTTGAATAGACATGCGCAGGCTTTGGCAGGTTAGGACAGATGAGAAATTCAAAGTTTATGACCGTTAGGTCATTAGCGACGTGTATTACACGTGTGTAATTAGCGACGTGAAAATAAAGACGGAACATATTTGACCGTTGGCAGCTTGCGACGTGTCTGGCACGTCAGTAAATACCGGCTAGCTAATCACGTCGCTAATTATTTGATATATTCCGTTTCAAAAATGCTTTCCTTCTTCATTTTCTCTTCCTCTCTTCCTCATTTCTCATTCTTCCTCTCTTCTCTCAGCATACAAATTTCTCTCTTCCTCTTCTCATTCCATTCACCACACCATTGTTGAAGGTATGTTTTTTATAATTCTATTTTATATTTAGTTTATTTATTATTTGTATTGATTTATGATTCTAATTTATTTTAATTTTTTTATTCAAGATTTTGAAGTATATTTTGAAGATTGGGAGATATAAGAATTGAACTTGAAGATTGAGGTATTTCTATAATTTTAAATCTGATATTTTGAAGTATATTTTTGTGTTATATTTGTGTTAATAGATAAATAATATATTTTTTCTGTAATATTTGTGATATATTAATAAGATTATTGAATATTATTAGGTTAATATGTAGTATGAGATAGTTTGTGATAATAGATAAATTGTATGTTTTTTCTGGAATTTTTGTGATATATTAATGTAGTATGTAATATTTGTGATAATAGATAAATTGTATGTTTTTTATTGAATTTTTGTGATATAAATTGTAGGTTATGTAGTAATTTATGGTAAATAGATATATTTATGTTTTTTAATAAAACGTATTATGTTTTTTATTAAAACAAATTATGTTTAATAGAGATAATTTGTTTAGTTTATGATAAATATATATTTTTAATAAAACAGATTATGTTTTTTATTTTTAAATTTATAATATTATTTCTAAAAAAAGAATATAATTTAGTAAATCGAACTATATTTTTAAATTTATAATATTTAGATATGTTATATTTTTTTGTAAATAGATATAATATTATTAAACATAATTTATATATGTAATTTGTATATATTATTAAACATGATTTATATATATGTAAGTTATTATATATAATTAAACATAATTTATATATGTAAATTATATAGACAACATTTATATTATACAATTTTTTTTTAAATTTTAATATTTATTATTTAATGAAAAATAGAGGTTTAATATGTATTGGAAAATAGAATATATTTTAAAATGGTAAAAAGAAATTTTAATATGTATATAGTATGTTATTATGTTAAACAATGGTAAAAAAATATAATATTATATAATATATTTATATGTAAGTTATTAAAAATATGATTTATACATTCTATTTTTTTTAAAAGAATAAAGTTTATATATTATGTGAGAATATGCTTGTTATATGTTATAGATTTAGCTAATATATGTGAGAATATGTTATATATTATGTGAGAATATGTTAAACAAAAAAGTTATATAGTTTACATAAATGTTATAGATTAATCATTAAAATGATTGTACAAATATGTTGTATGGAATATTATCTGTACTATCGTAGTTGGATGTACGATAGATTGGAACCAGGAAGACGTGCACTTAAACCTAATTTCATAGAAGGAGTTGATGGGTTTATCAAGTGGGCATTTGTTCAGGAATGTTGTCGAAGTGAGGGGGGGTTAGGTGTCCTTGTCTTAAATGTGAATGTAGACGTATAATTAGTGATCCAGAGGAAGTAACACGTTATTTGCATAGAAAGGGTTCTATTAAAAATTATTGGGTGTGGACGTCTAACGGTGAAAATTTGCCGATGAACGTGCCAGAGACTAGTAATACTCATGCTTCAAGCAGTAGACCAACTATGGAATATGAGGAAAACTTTAATATGATCGATGAGATGGTTGAGGATGCTTTTGGTGTGAACGTGACCTATGATCAACCTGAAGATTTTCATGGGGAAGAGTTGTCGAATGAGGAAGCGCAAAGATTTTATCAGTTGTTGAATGAGATGAATATACCGTTGTTTGAGGGGTCGTCAGATTCAAAATTATCAATGTGTGTGAGATTATTGGCTGCTAAGGCAAATTGGAATGTTCCAGATCAGTGTTTGGAGTTCTTCGCAAAAATGATGTTGGACTCAACCCCTATGAAAGACAACTTACCTACAATATTTAAAGATGCAAAGAAGTTGGTGTTGAAGTTGGGTTTAAATGTAAGAAAAATTGATTGTTGCATTAATGGTTGCATGTTGTTTTATGACAATGAGTTTGATACTAATGATGGATTGTTGGAGGATTGTAAGTTTTGTGAGAGTCCAAGATATCAAATTCAAAGTAAAGCTGTTAACCGTAAGCAAACACGTGTCGCAGTGAAGTCCATGTTTTATCTTCCGATCATACCAAGGTTAAAAAGAATGTTTGCTTCAATGCATAGTGCAAGTCATATGACATGGCATCATACAAACAAAACAAGTTCGGGCACTATGCGACATCCATCTGATGGCGAGGCTTGGAAGCACTTTGATCGAATACATCCTGATTTTGTCGCTGAACCTAGAAATGTCAGGCTTAGATTATGCTCTGATGGATTTACTCCATATGTCCAAGGGTCGGGAACCGCATATTCTTGTTGGCCAGTTATTGTAACTCCTTACAACCTCCCTCCTGAGATGTGCATGACAAAACCGTACATGTTTCTGACATGTATCATTCCAGGACCATCGAGTCCAAAAGTTGGAATTGATGTGTACTTACAACCTCTAATTGATGATTTGAAAAGGTTGTAGATTGGAGTATGCACCTATGATATATCCCGTAAACAAAACTTTACTTTGCGAGCAACCTTGATGTGGACGATTAACGACTTTCCAGCATATGGCATGTTGTCTGGTTGGGGTACACATGGAAAAATGGGTTGTCAGCATTGCATGGGAAGCTCTACGGCGTTTACGTTAGAGAAAGGGGGGAAGAGCTCGTGGTTTGATTGTCATCGCAGATTCCTACCAATAAATCATACCTATAGAAGAAATAAGAAAAATTTCAAAAAAGACGAAGTGGTAAAAGATCTTCCTCCGCCTCGACTGTCACCGGGTGCAGTATGGGAACAAGTTTGTCACCTACCAAAATTCACAGATACGGATAAAGCATGTAGAATTCCAAGATACGGGGTCGAACACAATTGGACAAAAAGAAGTATATTTGGGACCTCCCGTATTGGAAAGATAATTTTTTACGCCATAATCTGGATGTTATGCACATTGAGAAGAATTTTTTTGATAATATATTTAACACAGTGATGGATGTTAAAGACAAAACAAAGGATAATGAGAAGGCGAGACATGACATGAAAAAATGGTGTAATCGAAAAGAATTGGAGTTAAAGCCTCAACCGAATGGAAAATTATTAAAACCCAAGGCTAGTTACACTCTGACTTCACAAGAAGCTAAAGCGGTTTGTAGATGGTTAAAAGAATTGAGAATGCCCGGCGGATATTCTTCAAACTTAGCAAGGTGTGTCGACGCTAACACTGAGAAGTTGCATGGCATGAAAAGTCATGATTGCCACATATTTATGGAACAATTGCTGCCAATTGCGTTTGCTTCTCTACCAAAACATGTGCTTAATCTACTGACTGAAATTAGTCAATTTTTTAGAGATATTTGTGCCTCAACTTTAAGAGTGGATGATATCATTAAGTTGGACCAAAATATTCCAATCATTCTCTGTAAGTTGGAACAAATATTTCCTCCTGGATTTTTTGACTCCATGGAACATCTACCTGTGCATCTTGCATACGAAGCTTATCTTGGAGGACATGTTCATTATAGGTGGATGTATCCATTTGAAAGGTTTATGGGTGATTCTAAGAGATCCGTGAAAAATAAAGCTAGAGTTGAAGGATCCATATGTTCACATTACTTGCATCGGGAGACATCACATTTTTGCAGTCACTATTTCAACAACTTGATGTTAACCCCAAGAATCATAAGGAATCCCGTAAATGTTAATGAAAGAAGCCAATTCACCTTATCAGTCTTTGGGCTTCCAGGTCGTCCATCTGGAAAGAAAGGTGTTCATTGGTTGACCCAACAAGAAATGCAATCCGCACATGTTCATGTGTTGATCAACTGCGTCGAAGTTAAACCGTATCTTGAGTAAGTATACCCAACTATTATTTTATCTATAGTTTGTAAATATTATTACCTTGAAACTTATAGTGTGTTTTTTTATAGGGAATTTAACAACGTCTATTTTCAAAGCACCGGTGTACAATCAACATCCGGTGTCATTCATGCACAATTTCCATCTTGGTTCAAGGATAGATTGTCATGCATTGTTACACCGACACCAGAAATACTCCATTTGAGAAATTTGTGTGAAGGCCCTATTCTAAGCGCAAACGAATGGCACACATACTTCGTGAACGGATATAAATTTCACACTGAGACTTGGACTGAAGGGAAAAAAACAAAAAACAGTGGTGTATTCATAAAAGGAGTTACAGATGGGGGTGAAGATGATTTCTATGGCTTTGTTAAACATATCTACGAGTTGGTATACAATTACTTGGACTCGGAGAATAATGTTGTCTTGTTTTACTGCGAATGGTATGATCCAACTAAAGGCATAAAAATAGACACGACATATGGTACTGTTGAGATTCAAATGGAGCGAAAGTACAAAAAGTACGACCCTTTCATAATGTCACATCTTGTTAGGCAAGTTTATTATGTTCCTTATCCTACATTTGTGCCACGTAAGCGAGGGTTATGTGTTGTTATAAAAACAAAACCAATAGGCCATATTGAAACTGACGATCTAGTGGAAGATGTTGCTTACCAAGTTGATGAAGTTGGACCAATTAATGATGTCATTGCAGTTGAGCAAATTACCAATTTGTCTGATATAACAAATGAGGGGTATGAAGTTGATGCTTCTATATTGTTGGTTGAAGATAATGTGAATGAAGAGCACGAAGGCGTTGGGTATGAGGATAGTATCACATCAAATGATGATAAAGATATGTATGAAGAGCCTGTAGATTTAGAATAATAAATGTATTTATAAGAGAATGTGTTTTTTGTAATTTTACTTAATGAACCATCTATTGAATGTGTTAATGAATGTATATGAGAAACATGTTTGAATATATTTGTGTAAATGTATATATTTTATTAATTGTGTATTCTCAATAAATAGGTAAAATGTCATCCCGATCTGAGAAGGGTAAGGGTCAGAAGACCCGACGCCCAAGGATAGTAGTATGCTAGTCTCCTCAGACAGCAGTGTGTCCCCCCCCTACAGAGTTAGTTAGATCACATGTCCATGGCCAGTACTCAACCTCTTACGTCATTACTCTCCTCTCAGGGGAGGCCTATGTCTGGGTCACCATCTTTTATTCGCCCACCTGGAGGATCTAGCTTTTCATCATACACACAGGTGCCCCCAGGATTCCAGCAGACTGGAGGATCCCACACTTCATATCCCACACAGGTGCCCTTATCCTTCCAGCTGACACAGGTGCCCCCACACTTCCAGCAGATTGGGGGATTCCACACCCCGCATCCCACTCATATACCTGCACGTGAGGATGATCATGTGGAGCCGGGTGGGGATGATACAGCGCAGGATGGAGACGATGTTCAGTCTGATGGTGACGATGTTCAGGGGGAGGATGATCCGAGTGAGATTCATATCATTGACGGTAGATATTATATTTGGCCCGCTGGAAATTCGTAAGTATCTTATATATTAAATTTTTATTAAGTTTACATTTCCTTTTTTTAATATAAATTTATATTTAATGCATGCTAATTAACATAATTGTTGTTTAGGTTTGGGCCGAGTCGGACTGCTGCCAGGTGTGTGTACTATGTGATTCAGCAAATGTATAAAGAAGCTTGGACGAGTTTTGGAGATGTTTCAAATAAAAATGCTTGGTTTAATTGTTTTGTATAATTAATATATTTTTTCGAGTCATTGTTTTTTTAAATTTTTTTACTATAGTTTTCTAACAGTTTATTTTAATGTATTCAGGAAAAGTGTACTTGGGATCCAATGAGCGAGAAACTTGTTAAAAAAATTATTTCAGCAGAACATTAAAAAGACTTTTTGACACGTTGCGAAATATTAGAAAGCGTTGGGAACGTGATGGTAGTCGTCCTGGGTGGTTGGGCCAAGAAGTTCTTGAGAAACTTCTTGTATATTGGAATTCAAAGGAATTTAAAGCTAAATCTGAAAATGCAAAAAAAAAATGAGGGCATCTGAAAAAGGAGGTCACCTTAATGCAGTTGGAAGTATAAGCACTTACGAATATTCTCGACGCATGGTAATTATTGCCACTTTTTAAAGTTATGTTTTGATTAATTATATTTGTTTTTAATTAAAGTTAATTTTATTATTTAGGCTAAGAGGTTGGGGAGACAACCACTCATGGTCGAGTTGGTTAAAGAAACTAGGACAAAAAAATCGGGTGATTTTGTTGACAAGCGTACTCGAAAAGCTTTGGTAAGTTATTCAGTTTTTATTTTTATTTTTTTTATATTTAATGGCAATTTTGTGATGTTATTTTCACGTGGCAACTAAAAAGTTCCGGCGTGATTTTCATGTGGCAACTCTGATGTTGTGTCATGTAAATCACGTGGCAACTAATTTTCAATTTATTATTTAATATCATTTAATTTAAGTTATATATACATAATTTTATTCTATTTTATGTGTAGGAGGATTATCAAACAATGTTTGTACAATTTTTGGTCGCTAATCCCAAATATTCTCCTAGAGAAGGAGAGCCGCTTCATCCAGATGTTGATTTTTATATTTGGAATGAAGTCATTGGCGGAAAAGGGCCTAATGGATGTTTTTTTGGTGGTGGAAATTTGGCGGGAAGCTTGAGAAGTGGAGATAGAAATTTATTTCAAAGAGTTAGAGATGGGGAAGGATCGCCACGTCCAACACAATTGGCACCGCAAGTAATGGAAACAATAAGACAGTTGGCCCTAACTGAGGCGAGACGCGAGTTAGCGCAACGTGAGGCGGAGCTAAAGACCCAAATGGATGAACGTGAGACGGCGCTAAAAGCACAAGTGGAGGGGCAACAACGGCAAATAGAGGCAATGGCGAAGATGCAAGAAGAGATGCAACAGCAAATGCGGTTATTTATGCAGTCTCAACAAAGTGGTGGTCAACCGTCTAGAGGAAACGTGGGAGCGGCTGACACTGAGCAAGAGAATGATGATGATTTCAACCTTGATAATTATCCCAATCCAGATGATGATTTTTTAGGATGAATTTTATTTTTATTTTAATTTGAAATTGTTTGGGATACTAAAATTTTACTTATTATATTTTAGTATTTTGGTTATTATATTATAAATTTAATATATTTTAGTAGTGTAATATATTTTTGTATTTGGTTAATTATTATTAATTTAACTAAATAAATATTTTTATTAATATTTATTAATTTCCAACAAATAATATTAATAATAAAACTTTTTTTATAATAATAATAATCATATTTTTTTTAAAAAAAAATTTAATGTTTGTGGCGTGTTTTACATGTCACTGATTTGTGAAATGTAAAACACGTCGCAACTTTCAAAATTAGCGACGTGATATTCATATCAGAATATTGTGTCATGATAATCACGCCACAAATATTCTCCGTGTTCTGTGCCATGCAGCTTTTTGCAGGCTTTGTCTGTTCCAACAGAAAAATGGGACTTGGTTATTGTGCAACATTAGCGACGTGTTCTCCATGTCACAAAGTTGTGACGTGATAAACACAACACAATAAAGTTTCCACGCACTCCCAGACGACGTATATGACCATGTCGCTAATTTTAAGCTCTGACGTAATTTTCCATGTTGTGTCGTGGAATTCACGTCGCTACAGACGTGATTTTTTGTAGTGAATTTCAAATATATTACCAAATAAAAAAAAGAGAGAGAAAGAACTATACCAAAATTTTCTCAAGAGTCAACAAATAAATGATAAAGATCATAATAAAAATTTAAACATTAATAATTTATTTTATTAATATTGTAAAAAAATTATAATTTAGCACCTATTTTCTCAATTCCAAAATGAGTGATCTGATAGAACATTTTATATATGTTAAAAAAAGTATATAAAAGAAAATTTGAAAAATTAAAAAAAATAAATTATTATCATAGTCATTATCATGTATTGATATACGTGGTTAGGAAACATAATCCCACATTCATGTCATTATTGAAATACAGGACCGATCCGGTACATATGCAGGAAGAGCAGGTCTCAAATAATTCAGGGTCCAAATTTTATTTTGGGCTTTATAGAATTTTAATAAAATTAAATAATATTTAATTTTGTTTTTATAAATAAGTAATATTTAATATGTAGTTTAGTGGTTATTGTGAGTTTTAGTGTTTACAAGTAATCGGTTTGGGTCCATTTAAAAATATTTATTTATTTTTTTTAAAAGGCCACATTTTACTATTTTTGTCTAGGGCCTCCGTATGTGTTGGGTCGACCCTGTTGAAATATATATTTTATTTTTTTCTTGGTTCTACCTTTTGGACTAACATTGGCTATGTTCATGTGCATATTATGGAGGTTATTGGCCATTTGAAGGAATTTTCCTTCTCGAAAAGCTAATTTATCGCATCAACACTAACTTCATTGACCACAACAATCAATCCATCACTTTTACTATTACCATAGGGGAGATCATCATTACTTGCATTGTCCTCTATCAAATGTACAACCCCTTAACTCGTATCAATCCTTGGAATTGCATTCAAATCATTGCTCAAGGGATCAGTAACCTTTGGCTACTCATTAAGGAATTCAACGCCAGTCTTCTCCCTAGTTCCTAGAGAGGAGGCACCTTCAAACCCTATAAAATTATTATTAAGAGTTCCACATCGGCCAATATATGACATTAACGTGTGCTTATAAATGGGGGAAATCCTCCCCTTACAAGCCGGTTTTTTTAAGATGAGTTAGGCCCAACTCACATATTCAAAGATGGTATCAGAGCCTCGTTTAAGATCCGTTGGGCCACCTACTATCAGGCCACCCTCCATTCAGTTCCACGCTCCAGGCGTTCATCTTAGGTGTGTGTGAGAGTGTTAGGAGTCTCAATCAGACAATATATGACATGAGCATGTGCTTATAAGTATGGGAAATCCTCACCCTAAGAGTCGGTTTTGTACAGATGAGTTAGTCCCAATTCACACATTCTAAGAATGATGATATTTGCACATTTCTTCAACACTTGTAACTTATTGGATATTTCCAATACAATGGGTCACTTTATTTGACATCACAATAGTCATGGGTATATAATCTTTTCTAAAGGTTAGATTGTTGACTAACTAATATTCCTTGGCACCTAGCTTTCTCGAAGGGTCTCGTTGAATTCCTTGCAGGCTTCAATTTGACAACAATTGTATCCTCTTCCATTTTTGTGGCCTTCCTTTAGCAAGGGAACTGCGGACCTTCCATTTTGAGGCAACTCGGATTAATCATGAAGAGTATCATAATATAGTTATCCAGACTTAGTCTTCCACCAACATTAGTCTTGTGGCTTTTCTAATGAAAATGCAGGAAGACTCCACCACCTTTAACTAGAGTGTCTTCTACAGTATCTTTCGTTAAAAAACACATTGAAGTCGGGTTTAAATGGATCTAGAACTACCTAGAGATAATTTATTATATTTATCATGTCTTTCTGGGCAACAACTGGAAAGAGATTTCAACCGCATCCTCTTCTAGGAGGAAATCCATTGGTTCCAAAAGTCTCATGACAAATAGATCAAATTCTCTGACACAAAAAACCTTATTTCTTTCAAGTTCAAACCATCATTAGAAGAAATAGAAACAAAATGCACTGAATCAAGATCTCTAATGAAATTTGGGCAAATCATTGCCTTGTCATCCAATATGAAGCTTGGAAATTATTTAAAGACCTTTTTTTGCCAACAACACTAGTCAACCCACCTTTCAAAACAATTAAAATCAGTTATTCATGGATGACGATTGTATAACTTCCCTCGCAAATCTTGCCACAAAAGATGAAGTCATTCTCACATTAAATTTGATTAAACCTTACAAAGCCCATAATACTGACGGGCATTGCAATTTCTTTAAACAATATTGACAGATTGTGGAATATGAAATTTTCAACTTTGTCAAAATAGCATTCTCTACAGGACATTTTAGTTCAGTCATCTCTGAAACATAATTATCTCTTTGTAACACAGTGTACAAGATTTAAAGTTGACACTCTAAGAAAATTTAAAGATTTGAGACCTATAATCCTCTATAACATAGTGTGCAAGATTATTGCCAAAGTCTAAGTAAACGTCTTTGACCTCTCCTAGACACTCACATTGACCCTACCGAAGAAGTTTCTTGTCAAGTAAGGGCAACAATGACAATGTTATTTTTCTGGGGGAAATTATTCACTAAAAGTGTAAAACGAAGAAGAAAAAAGGGGATGTTTCCTTTAAACAAGATCTCAAAAAGGATTTTGATAACATTAAAGAGGAGTTTCTCAGAAGCTTTTCGTTGGACTTTGGATATCCCCGAATAACCATTTATCTCATTATGAATTGCATCACTTTCTCATATTTATTTATATTATAGAATAGGAATAAAATGCTTACCTTCAAGCCTTCCCACGGTCTTCGACAAAGGGATATATTATCGCCTTACCTTTTTATCATGTGTATGGATAAAATTTCTATTTCCATCATCAATGTTGTCCGTAGTGGTTCTTGAAGTCCTATTTTCATATCAGTCACACCTTCTATTTGCAGAGGACATTCTTTTGTTCGCAAAACAAAATAAGTCTTAGATAATAGCTATTGCCACACAAATAGACATACTTAGTCGTGCATCAGGTTTTAAGTTCAACATTGTTGAGTCTTATGTTTTCCACTCTTCTGGAATCCCTCAGAATAAAATCAATCAATTGACTACAATGTTAGGCATTCAATGTACTACTTATTTGGATAAATACCTCAATTTTCCTATTCATAGAGGTAGAACTAAAAGATCAGACTTCAACTTCATTATGGAGAAAACGGAAACACAAATGGCTTCCTAGAAAATAAGCTTCTCAACTAGTAAAATATCTTTTGCTACATCGATTCTCACCTCCACCCCTTTTTACTATGCGTAAACCACTTGGCTCCCTCAAAATATTTGTGACATTGTTGATCGTATGACTCGTAACTTTATTTGGGAAGGTACTAACACCAAAAATATTCATTTGGTTGGCTGGAAAGAAATTACACGCCCATGGAAATTAGATGGCTTAGGGGTTCGATCAATAAGATATGTTAACACATTCCTCTTTGGCAAGTTTATTTGGGATATTCTTCAAAATACTAATAAACTTTGGATACATCTCCCCTCTCAAAAGTATTCATTTAGTGGCTATTTACTCTACATTTCTGCTACTACATGTTCCTTCACCCCGAAATCCTATTGTCAAAGCGAAGAGCCTGCTTAGAGATAGGCTTGACTTGAGACTCGGGTCAGACTCGTCTTCTTTCTAGTATATCCATTAGAATTATCTTGGTCCCGTGGATGTTCTTGCTGACTATGTGCACATCCAAGACATTAATCTAAAAATTATATATTTTACTCTACGACGCCGCCTGACATCAATCACTTGTATACTCAATTCCCTCATAATATCATGATTGAGCTCACCACCAAAAGATTGAGCTTTAATACCAATACATGAGATTTCTTTATTTGGTCTGATTACATAAGTGGAACTTACATAACTAAGAGTGGCTACACTTGGATCCTCCGCAACAAAGAAGATTTATATCATCTTGATTCAAAACCTCAACCGTAGAACTGGATTTGGATACTCTTCCTTCCAAAAAGAACAAGTTCCTATTTTGGATTGTTTGTAACAACTATGTTCATACTCTTTCTCTCTCTACTTCACCATCACAACATGGTTCCCCGACTATGTATTCCATATATAGCCTAGAAGAGGAGTCATCATTTCATTGTGTCGATAACTCTATGGACTTTAGAAACCTTTGGTTGTACCTTGGCTTTAATCATCCATAAAATTTCTTAGCTGAGGAAGGAAATGCTTGGGAAAAATTGAGTCATGGTACTCGTCATAATCTCTTTGATGTAACTCTACATGCATATCTCATGAAACCATTATCATGTATCAACTCTCCTAGGGTGTCCTCTCCATGGCGGACTCTTTTCACATTTGCTTCACTAAACCTCAAACAAGGCACACAGATAACCCATTTCATCAAGTGAAACTCCCTCAACTACACATGCACCAATATTAACGTCGTTGGAAGTTGTAAAGACATGCCAACTTGTACTGGATGTGGTGGTATCTTTAGATTCATCTCGAACTCTTCTCATATCCTCCAAGCAGGACTATAGGTCATTCACAAAGACCTCTTTCTAGTCAAAGGTATAATCATTATTGACTTTGCTCGCTAATATAGACTCATCTCTCAATATCAACCTCATTGTGACCTCTCTAAATAAGTATCATAAACAAACAGTATTAATCTAAAGTATCAAAGATATCATGTTTGAAAACACCATGTTTTGAGTTATCCACGTCATTCTTAAAGATAGTTAGAATGTTAATTTTATGATAAAACTTAATACATCTGCTAACGTCAATCTCCTAATTCACAACTTCCCCCTTCGAAATGGAGTAGGATCCGCTGACGTTACAAAAACGTTATTTTTAAGAATGAAATTTGTTTTTTTTTTTTCTTTATTTTAGTTTTGTAAAAAAAATATTTTTTGGTTGCGGTGAGATGACAGTAGAAAACATTAGAAAAGGAGTGGTGTACTGTTTTGCTTTCCACATGCACGCATTCATTGGCATCACACTGTGTATAGTTATAGCTGAGTACGGTAGTGACAGAGTGCTTATAAACCCATAAATACCACGATATCCACATTACTCCTCCTATCACATAGTCACATTACAGGATAAGCTTTGAATAATTGTTTTTCTTCCTTCTGTGGTCCATCTTTCATCCTAGCATTTTCTTTCCATCTTAGTAATTTACTTTCCACTTATCTCTCTACTTTGCACAATCGGTGCTGCACTTGTATATGATAGTGACACTAATATAACATATGAATATGTTTAATACTGAGATCTTTCTTCCTATTTTACCAACTACTCTGACAAGAGTTACCAAAACTTAATGAATCTTTGTCTCTTACTTTATGTTGTTTGTCTCATGCTTTGAATTTTGAAGTTTTTTCACTTCTCTCAATTTTAACTTAAATAAACTGTTGGAAAACATGGTAGAGAGGACAAAATAATGTACAGAATAATTTGTGTAGTAGGGAAGTTTTAGATTACTTACACCATGACATAAATGAAAATAACTTTCTAACAAAATTGACCTAACTTATTAACTGTGTTAAGGCAATAATAGTAATAACCAAAGTGGTTATAAATTGAATGCTATTTTCAATGATGAAACCAGACTAAACTATATCACTTTAATTCACCTTTGTTTCTTCAAAACTTTGGCTTGTTCTAGTTTTCATTCTTAATTTTTAGATTGTTTTTATACAGTTATTACTATGAGTAGTGAGGATCTGAAGAAAACTGGTTCTGTTGGCCATGAGAAAGTGTTAGCAGTATCACTCTCACAAGAGCAACAGGCAAAGGTATCAGTATTTTCATAATCTTACTTAATTGGACTCTTGGTGCATGCATACACATGAAAATCTTGAGTAAAGGGTGTGGTAGCTCATAATATTTTGCTGTATTTCAGATCATTGAGGTGAGAAAGATGATAGGAACATTATCAGAAAAGGAATCTGTGTATTGTACTGATGCATCGATTTCAAGGTACTTAAAATCGCAAAGTTGGAATGTCAAAAAAGCATCTCAAATGTTGAAGCAAAGCTTAAAATGGAGACGGGAGTATAAACCGGAAGAGATTCGCTGGGTGAGTTAGTTCTTTCCTGTTATCAATCACTCTTGATTTAATTTTGTTCTGATGTTGTTTAACATGTGGTTTCTTTGTCGGTTAAGGACGATGTTTCTAATGAAGCGAAGATAGGGAAAATGCATAGAGCAAATTATTGTGACAAGTATGGAAGACCGGTGATTGTAATGAGAACGGATCGCCAGGTTTCTTCTGAAAATCAGTTTTAATACTATATATCATCATGTCTATTGCAGAGCTGTGTTTGGAACGAGTGAAATCGGAAGATTGATTTCGTTTATGGACTTTATTTGTGCTGCAGAATTCGAAGTTGTTGACAGAAGAGATTAAGCATTTTGTTTACTGCATGGAGAATGCAGTTTTGAATCTACCACCTCTCCAGGAACAGGTGGTATGGCTGGTTGATTTTCATGGTTTCAATTTATCGAATGTATCATTCAAGATGACACGCGAAATTAGCCATATATTGCAAAAATATTATCCACAGCGCCTCGGATTGGCAGTCATGTATGATGCACCTGGGATTTTCCAGCCATTCTTCGCGGTAACAAAACAAAATACTTTTATCTTTTTGTTTCGGTGAAATTTTAATTACATGCTGCAAAAGAATAAATCCAGTACTATTTTGTAATGTAAAAGAATGAACTGTTGCAGATGGTAAAGGTTTTGCTAGAGTCTGAGAGTTACAAAAAGGTAAAGTTTGTTTATTCGAACGACCAAAACACAAAGAAGATTATGGAGGGTTTGTTCGATATGGATCAACTTGAACCTGCGTTTGGTGGGAACGACGACACAGAATTTGATATGAATAAATATGCTAAGAGAATGAAAGAGGAAGATAACAAGATGCGCTCCTTCTGGACACGGGCAAACTCTCTATCATTGTTCTCACACAATATTCCTTCTTCTGATTCAACTGAGTCAGAAGCAGATTCTGATGCTTCCAACAACGAGAAAACACTCGGTTCCTCTGCTCCTAACCCTGATCAACGTATCTTGGTTAATCATGTCGACAAAAAAACCATGATATCAGAATGAGATATTACTTGCAGCATGAGTTATATGCTATTCTATTTCTAGTTTGAAACCTACATTTAAGAAACATGGTGTATACTTTATCTTGGATTTGTTATGATAAATGACTTTACCTTGTAACTTTGAAGCTTTTGACATTTAAAAATAAAAGACAGAATACATACTTGCATTCAACAGAATTTTCCCTCCATCGCGGAGCAATGCTTGTTTATTGTTGAAAATGTTTTCAATAATTATTACAGTATTTCGACATTAGAGCTCGTATTTTTACAATCTCTTGCTCATCATGAGATAAATGTATCTAAAGTTTAAAGCTAGCCTACTGATACAAAGGCTCAACACTATGCTAGAACAACCATAACAACCTAGCTTTAGAAATATGAGCTAATATTGAAGGCACCTAGCAGTGTAACACTGAGAACAATCTCCCCATAGGTGATTTATCTGTGGAAGTATTTCCTGAAAGTGAAACAGACTCAGTATCAAAATTTAGCATATTAATAGAGGAAAAGGCAGAACAAAAACAGTAACTAGTTCTTATTCTTACCTAAATAATGTTATTATTGGAACATCTCATCCAACTTCTGTCTGTAAAGAGCCAAATGCTGTAACCAACAAGTAAATTTGTCAGTGCAACCTTCCAGACAAACTTCTAATATTCCTATAAAAACCGTCTTAAATGGGACGAAATATAGAAGCGAGTGTAAAATGCATACCTTGGTATAGGCATAAACTCCAGATTCAGTTGGTCCTGTAGGACTCCCCCTTCTAATGAATCTTCCCTCTTTGAAAATGTAAAGCATTGGAATTCCGGTCGACAGTTCTAAGCTAATGACCTGTCAAAATACGGAGGGGAAAATCATGTCTATGATATAGTTCTCCTATGCAAATTAAGAGCTAAAATATTTCTGAGTAGTCCAATCACCTCTTGGGAAGTTAACTTGTCGAGATACATGATAATGGATCTCAACGAATTCCCGTGTGCTGCAATCATGACGTTCTTTCCGGATAAAAGTTTGGGTTCAATCTGCAGCATTGATATCGATGGATCAGTTCTGTATCAAATTTGAGTTTAAAAGTTTCATTATATATCAAACTGAAATTTCCACGTACCCGGTCTCTGAAATAGGCTACCGCTCTTTCAGCGCACATTTCTAAACTTTCACCATTGGGAGGAGGTATGTCATAGCTTCGGCGCCACTCATGGACTTGCTCTTTGCCGTATCTGTCTGCTGTTTCTTGCTTATTGAGACCCTGTAGTTCTCCATACCTGAAAGGGCGACAATTATTTATGAATACACCAATAATACGGATCCGTGTTATTCATAGCCTTGTAAAGCAGAAGTTTCAAACATTAAGACCAAGAAAATGATTATTACATTCTTTCATTTAGTTGCCAAGCTGTTGTGACTGGAATGGACTGCTTTTTTGTATCTTCGCTAAAAACTTGACTCCATGCTTTTGCTTCCTCACTTTCGTCGTGCAAAACAACAGGCACCTGCAGGAAGGTTGATCGTTAATTTATAGAAAATGATATTTCAATACATTGCACAAGATAATCTTGGAATGGTGTAGACGGGAATTTAGTCGCTACTTTGTACATAATCAGCAATAACCATTGTAACCAAACCTATCAATTTTTCTATTGCCTGATTTTCTGGATTGTTGTGCAAGTATTTCTAGTTACATATTGTGTCACTCTTTGAGACCTGAAGATAGCTATCTATTTCTGTTACCTTCTTACGGCGGTGCTGGGTCATGGCAAGCATGGCTGTCATTTGTGCACGAATCAACGCAGATGTAAATATGACATCAACAGGTATGTTACTAATCTTTTTTCCAGCTTCGATTGCCTCATCTATACCCTTATTGCTAAGTGGTACATCAACACAACCAGTGAACAAATTCTTTTCATTCCACAACGACTCACCGTGTCGAATAAGGATCAAAGCTGCTTCATCTGATCCAGAACAAAGATAACAGTCGTTAGATAACAATAACAACATCCAATCATGACAACTTCAACTTTTCGAATGTCTAACAACCTAAAACTTGCGATCCAACTTCAATAACCAATCAACAAAAACATATTCGACAGAATGATAACAATAAATACAACTAACATGAAAGTTTATCATACTTGATTTCTTAGGAGTGTCACCACTGTTGCTTCTTGAAGGGGACAACACCGGATCAATAACCGACGTCTGAGAATGGGAAGCAGAAGACCGAATTACAAAATAATTCCTCCGACTTCTTCCAGTTGTCAAGCCATTATTACTAGGGATAAAATCCTTCATCGCCAATCTCAGCGAACCGCTCCTGAGTTTTTGGCTATGATTCAAATTACTAAGGTAAGAATGAGACTGCAAAGTCCCAATAGCATGGTTACATACTTCAGTAGCCATTGTCTGAAAGATTCAAAAACAACAAACTCAGTAAGACAATACATTAGTGTTGCCACAGCCACATCATGATCAAGAACACAAGAAACACATACTAGTTTGCCTATAAAAATGATCAATGCAAACCAAAGGAAAAAAAGAGGGAAAATCCCCACCTAACAAACAATTTGAAACAAAGTGATTGCAGATCTATCTATAGGAAAGAGAACAATGAAACAAGAGAAAACCCACATAGAATTCTGAATTCATATGCATATATTAACAAAAAAAAAACAAACTTTTGATAGTAATAACATACATTAAGTTGAAAATCATGAATACAAATGAATGAGCATACCCCAGATGCAAAAAATCAAAGAAAACAGCGAGAGAAAGAAGCAGAGGGAAACATGAAATAGAGAAAAATTGATATACCTTGTTTATATAATGATTTAGGCGAGAAAAACGAGGTAGGATCAATGGAAAAATGAGAATAGTGAAGAGAGGGAGGGTATAACGAAGTAAAGACGGAGTATAAGAAGAGAATCAAAGGGAGAGAAGAAAAAGAGGGTTGTTGTAATTGTCGCAAAGTAAGGTCAATTTATAGCGTTGGAAAAACGGAAGAAATCGAAAATTGGTCTTGTTTGTGTTCAAAAAGATACATATTTATGAACAGAACAACCTCCGAGAAAGGAAAATAAAAAGGACAAAAAACCAAAAGAGTTGTCAAACCCAGGTTGTTTCAAAAATTTTAAAAAAAATTATTTTTAGAAAGTTTTTTTAAAAAAATTGGTTTTTTGTTTTTTCTTAACAATTGTTTCCTTTTTAACACAAATTTACAATTGTTTCAAAACTGATTTTTTGTTAAAACGATTACTATTTTGTTTTTCAATTTAATTTTAATTCTTTTTTAATTATTATATTAAAAAGAGAAAAAGGGATATGCACTAACAGTTTTACACTTTCAACCAATTACAATCATGTATCTAATTAAAACACAATTTTAATTTAAAAGATTAATATGACATGACAAGTGTAAGGATTTTGATTGGTTGTATGTATAAATTAGTTCACACGGTCAGTGCACTATTAAAAATATGAGTTAAAAGGTAGTGTATTGACCGTGTAAAATAATTTTACAGCGTCATCCAATAGAAATCTATCAATTCGCCATGTCATTGAATTACTTTTTAAATAAAAGAATTGTTTATACCGGCGTCACCTATTTTTTCTAAAAACATATTCTTTATGTAAATTATACTACTATTTTTTATTTTCTTATATTTTAATTAATAATTCAAATTTTAATAAATTTAATTTAATTTTTTTATATCATTCTCTTTTTAGAATTTTAAATTAAATTATATTTTTAGTTATTTTTAAATAATTTTAGTTTTGGATATTTATTTGTCTCATTTATTAAATTTTATAAAAAAAATTATTATTACAATTCTACCAATCCTTAAAAAATTATTTTTTCTATTTTTTACAATAGTTTTTTTATAAATTATATGTTTAATAGTTTTTCTTAACAATCGAAATTTTTAAAAACTTATACAATTATCTTGTTGTCAATTTTTTTTCTTTTTTCAATAATTTATTAATTTTTTCTAATTTATTTGAATTCTCGTGACAAACTGGTGACATATCCGCGGTCCTAACTAGAACCTGTGCGTACGCACGAGTTTCCCACTAGTTTTTTTAATCATTTTTAGAAAGTTTATTTTTTTAAAAAATTGTTTTTTTTTCTTAACAATTATTTCTTTTTTAAAACAAATTTACAATTGTTTCAAAACTGGTTTTTTTGTTAAAAAAGATTACTATTTTGTTTTTCAATTTAATTTTAATTCTTTTTTTAATTATACTATTTCATTAATATAATTTACAATAATATCAAAGTGCTATTACTTTATTTTTTTCATTATTTGTCACTTTAAATGAATTAAAATTGTAATTAATTTTATATAAAAAGATTATAAGCAGTTTTCTAAAATTACCTTTTATTAATAATTTTGAAAAGAAAAATTATTAAATTAGAAGAAAAGAAAGTAATGAATAGTTAAAAATATGATTGTTGAAATTTAAATAGAATAACTACTAAAAAGAGATATGAAAGGAAATTTAAATAGAATTTAAGAGAGCATATTCGATTGAGATTTGAAATGACTTTCTTATGATAAAAAATCTTGTAATATCATGAAATTCAAATAAATTTTTCACATAAGACAATAATTATGTCCCACAAGAAGATAAAAAAACCAGTTTTGAAACAATTGTAAATTTGTTTTAAAAAGGAAATAATTGTTAAGAAAAAACCAATTTTTGTTACAAAAAAAAAAAACTTTCTAAAAATAATTTAAAAAATTAGTGGGAAGCTCGTGCGTCCGCACAGGTTCTGGTTTGGACTGTGTTGAATGCACTATAGGGCAAGCAACAAAAAGATTTGCAAATATTGATTCGGGAATTATCGTCCTCAGAGATGGCGAGAATGTCATTCAACAATTTCAATTGTTTTGAACTCGGGTTTGAATGACAAAAGTATAAGAACGCAAAAGTAAAATATATGAACAGAAAAGAATTCATTCTTCGGAAAGATAAGACTTATCAAGCTTTGTATATAATCCACTTATCACAAACTTAAACTTATCGACCAGTTATACTCAACCTACGATACTCGTCTATGTTATCACGTATCTCTCACATCAGTGTCCATCTCTAGAGCACCTACGAGATCAACTCACAACCAAGGTTATCTCTAACGCAAAGTTGCGAGAACATACGTATTCTCGCATTGGCGATCTCTCGCGCGCCTCTCAAACACGAAAGCATTAAGAACGGATACCCACAGTGATTGTTAGCTCTAAATCTATCTCTAGAGTTCAGAAACTAACAGATAATCATCCTAGATAAGAATTCAAGAAGTTTATCTCTAAAGCAACCCAAATCCCGAGCACAGAGCAAAAATCTAAAAACACAATCAACATAGATTTGTAAAGCAAGTTTTATATAACGCCATGATCAACAAATATACATGAGTTCAAAGTAAAATCATATACAAAATCTAACCAAAGAGAAATACACATAGAAGAAGAGAAATGAACCGAAAATCTTCTGATTTGTCAGTTCTGCTCGATGCTCAATCCACCCCCAATCACCAAATGCAACCTCCGAAGTTGTTTTCTAAGCTAATCTATCCAAAAAAATGAAGGTTGATGGAGTTGGGAACAAATACCCCAAAACCATAACCCTAACATGTACAAATCAAGAGAATATAAACACAATTCTGCGCAGGTCCGCTAAGCGGACTGGTCTCGCTGAGCGGACCACACTTATTCCCCAAAATATCTGTAACAGTAAACGTAGCTCCGCTAAGCGGGCTACCTTCGCTAAGCGGACCTAAAACTTATTCCAGCCTCTGCCTTGCTCTGCTGGAGCTCCGCTAAGCGGACTTACTGATACAAAACTTCCTTATTTAGCTCAAAAACTGCACAATCAAAGTCGTGTCTTCGACACTTTATTCCTCAAGGCTCCAATATGCATAACTACCTACAAAACACATGAAAAACCATCAAATGTTATAAAAGTATATGAAAATACAACTATTCATAAAGTATACGTATTTATACACAAAATGGAGAATTATTCAAACGGTATTAACAAAAGTATCGACAAGTGTCACTATTTACATACACAAAATAAGTACATTTTGGAATTTATCAAACTCTCCCCAACTTGAAACTTTGTTTGTCCTTAAACAATGTCAAATAAATCAAAGAATTGAAAGTAATAAACCAAAGAATTGTGAATCAATAAGTTTTGAAAACCAAAAACAAATGTATGGCTTAATACAAAAACGTATAAACAAAGTAAATACTTACCACTATCCTACAACGACAACATTTAAACGAAACGAATCTTAAGCACAAAAAGCATACAAAACATTCTAACACAATACATGTTATCTCTTGAATCACACCTAGAAAAATTTCATCAATGGATGAAGAACACACAAATGTGAAGGACTTTTAACACTCATCCCACAATCTTGCAAACAAAAGTCACATTGAAGATACAAAAGCAAGAATCACAAGGGCTTTTCAAGGTTGTAATGTGACTTCATTAACAAACAAGGGATATCTCCTAAGGCTAATCAAAACAAAAACTTTCCTAAACCTAAGGGAGTGATCAATCCACCAAATATTCAAACAAGAAAACCTCGATTAAACTTCTTTCTTAACCACAAGTTTCTCAAACCAATCACAATACTTATTAGCACAATTATTCGCTTCTCTTTTCTTTTTGTTTTTCAAAACTTTTTCACTTTTTTTCTTTCTTTTCTTTTCACTTTTTTTTCTTTTCAACCTCATAGCAACAACCAAATAAGTACATAATCATTTTTCTCCCCAACTTGAATTCAACCACACCATCATATGAATACTCCCTACTTTCTAAGGCAAGGTAAAAATTCATACCAAAAATCATGGTTGAGGGTACAAGAAAACAAAGAATCAATCATCCATGCGAAAATGAGAACTAAACACTCAAAGATAAGCATTTAGCAAAAACAACATGGACATTGACAAAAATCTCAAAAGGGTTAACAAATGATCACACATTCACAAGGTGAATTGACTATTTAGTTATGGTGGTTGTGCTCAAAATGAAACAAAATATCTTGATCCTTTTCATGCTTTCATAAAATCAACATAAACAAAAGATTAAGCATAATAAAATCCAGTTAAAATAAATATTGTGGCCTCCAGCATATATAAACAATGGAAAACTTCCTCACATTTATGGTTTGGGAACTAAAGTGATTCAATCAACAAGCAAGTAAAGCAAAAGAATGAATGGTATGGTAACTGTACAAATGAAAAGTTTCCTAAACATGTTATGCTATAGAAAGCGATAAATGAATACCTTGAATGATACAACTTCAAAAACAATATCCTACCATACATCTGCAAGTTGAAACACTCAAGCTTTGGAAAATCACCTAAAAAATATTCGAATTACCGAACAAAATTTGAGTACAAACAACCAATAAAAGAATTAGAAAAATAAAACTAGTATCTACTACTAAATAGCCTTGGTGAAAGTGGGAAAAAGGAGTGAACCAAGTGGAATAGGAATCCCACTGGTACAAAATAAGAAAACAAAATTTTACTGTCACCGCTTAGCGGAGCTAGGCTCGCTTAGCGGATGACAGAAAAATCTGAAAAAAATCAGAACAGAAACAGCTGTTCCAATTTTCCTCCACTTCACCTAAATACTTCTTAATCCTAATTCTAAATAACATTTACAACCATTGGGGTGTCTCCCAACAAGAGCTTGTTTTACGCCGTTAGCTCGACACCTTTATTGTTTCGGTGTTTGGAAAGTAGCTTCCTCCAATCATGCCATGGTGACGTCTCACCGCACAAGCCTAAAGAAAGTATCCTAACCAAAGCACTCAACAAACGTTACGGGTACAAATATATACAATGATTAAACGAACATAAAAATGAAAATATACAACTATATACACAAACAAACACATACGCACAAGTATGGAACACAAACAACTATTATTATACAAAAAATAAAAATTGGTGAATGTTGGATTCACAGGTTGAAAAGTGGGGATTTTGAATAACGAACTGGTCCGATCTCAACGTGTTTCACCAATATTCACCAATAAAAGTATACTTGTATGCAAACATATACAAGTAAACTTATATGGTGAACATAAACAAGTAAACATGTACAAGTAAATATATACACATGAAACTATACAATATATATGTTATATACAGAGCTCAAAACCACGAAAACTATTGCAATGAAATTCACAACCATCCCCGACAACGGCGCCATTTTGTTGAATGCAGTATAGGGCAAGCAACAAAAAAGATTTGGAAATATTGATCCGGGAATTATCATCCTCAGAGATGGTGCCATTCAACAATTTCAATGGTTTTGAACTCGGGTTTGAATGGAAAAAGTATAAGAACGTAAAAGTAAAATATATGAATAGAAAAGAATTCATTCCTCAGCAAGATAAGACTAATCAAGCTTTGTATATAATCTACTTATCACAAACTTAAACTTATCAACCAGTTATACTCAACCTACGATACTCGTCTATGATATCACGTATCTCTCACACCAGTGTCCATCTCTGAAGCACCTATGAGATCAACTCACAACCAAGGTTATCTCTAACGCAAAGTTGCGAGAACATCCGTATTCTCGCGTCAACAATCTCTCGCGTGCCGTTCAAACACGAAAGCATTAAGAACGGATACCCGCAATGATTGTTATCTCTAAATCTATCTCTAGAGTTCACAAACTAACAGATAATCATCCTAGATAAGGATTCAAGAAGTTTATCCCAAGCACATAGCAAAAACCTAAGACAACAATCAACATAGATTTGTAAAGCAAGTTTTATACAACGCCATGATCAACAAATATACATGAGTTCAAAGTAAAATCATATATAAAACTCAACCAAAGAGAAATACACAAAGAAGAAGAGAAATGAACCGAAAATCTTCTGGCTTGTCAGCTCCGTTCGATGCTCAATCCACCCCCAATCATCCAAATGCAAGCTCCGAAGTTGTTTTCTAAGCTAATCTATCCAAAAAATGAAGGTTGACGGAGTTGGGAACAAATACCCCAAAACCATAACCCTAACATGTACAAATGAAGAGAATATAAACACAATTTTGCACAGGTCCGCTAAGCGGACTGGTCTTTTTGAGCGGACCATACTTATTCCCCAAAATATCTGTAACAGTACACGTAGCTCCGCTAAGCGGACCCAAAATTTCTTCCAGCCTCTGCCTTGCTCCGCTGGAGCTCCGCTAAGCGAACTTACTGATACAAAACTTCCTTATTTAGCTCAAAAACTGCAAAATCAAAGTCGTCTCTTCGACACTTTATTCCTCAAGGCTCCAATATGCATAACTACCTACAAAACACAGGAAAAACTGTCAAATGTTATAAAAGTATATGAAAATACAACTATTCACAAAGTATACGTATTTATACACAAAACGGGGAATTATTCAAACGGTATTAACAAAAGTATCGTCAAGTGCCACTATTTACATACACAAAATAAGTACATTTTGACACTTATCAGACTGCGGATATGTCATCAGTTTGTCATGAGAATTCAAACAAATTAGAAAAAATCAATAAATTATTGAAAGAAAAAAAATTGACAACAAGATGTTGAATAAGATTTCATTGAAACAAAAAAATAAGGTACAATGAGAGCATGGGACTATACCAAAACCTTCTCAAGAAGAAATGAATCTAAAGAAAGACAGACCAAGTCTATTCTTTACAAAATTAATCGTGATTTAAATCTATATATTTTTTATTAAATTTATATTTTTTATTGAATTTTCATTCCTAATCAGTATGAAGCTCTAGTTACCGAGTCGAGAGGGAGAAGAAAAATCAGAAATTTTCATAAGCATGATAATTCTTAGAGTCGTGGAGAGTTTCGAAGCAAGTCAAGAACTTGAAAAGAAATCATATGCTACAATTGTGGCAAGGTGGGACACATGAAAATGAATTGCAGGTTTATCAAAAGAGAATATTATAGATAAAAAATTAAGGTAATGAGAAGAAAAATGATAAGGACACGACAACAATTGCACGTAACAGTGATGTCTACATTGTTTATGATCATAATTCCATAAACCTTGCATGTCAAGATTCAACCGGGATTATTGATTTAGGTGCCTTATACCATGTTACTCCTAAATATTATTTATTCTCATCTTATACTGTTGGCGATTTTGGAACAGTAAAATTGGGAAATGTAGGAGTTTGTGAAATTATTGGCATGTGAGATGTTTTGGGTTGAAACTGGTGTTGGATGAAAACTTTAATTGAAGAATGTGAGACATATTCCTGATATTTGTCTCAACTTGATTTCGGTCAAAGCCTTGAATATTGAAGGTTATCGCACTTACTTTGATAGTGGTGGCATGAGTAAGATTGCAAAAGGATCATTACTTGTAGCAAAGGAGCAAAGTCCCACATCTCTTTATAGGGTGCATGTAAAGCTATGCAAAGAGGAAGTGAATGCAGTTAAAGACACGCCTTGGTCACTTGAGTGAGAAAGATCTCAATATTCTTGCAAAGAAAAATTTTCTTCATGTGAAAGATACTCCTTTAAAAACATGCACTCATTGTTTTTTTGGTAAGCAACATAGAATTTCCTTTAATTGTAATGATCCTCATATGAGGCCAAATATTGTATATTTAGTTTCCACTGATGTTTGTATTATGGATGGTAAATCTTTAGGTGGTGATTCATATTTTGCTACTTTTATTGATAACCATTCTAAAAAAGTGTGGGCTTTTGTTTTGAAATCTAAAGACCAAGTGCTCAGTATTTTCTAGCATTTTGTTGTAACTGTTGAAAGAGAGAAAGGAAAGAAACTGAAATGTGTCAGAGCTGATAATGGTGGTGAATATATAAGTCCATTTGAAGAGTATTGTAAAGAGCATGGAATCAATCTTGAGAAAATTGTTCCAAAAACGCCTCAACATAATGGAGTTACAGAGAGAATGAATCATACGATTAATGACATAATTATATGTACGCTCTCTCTTTCAAACTTATCAAAGGCCTTTTGGGTGAAATATTGAAAACATCAATGGATTTAATAAATCTTTCTCCTTCTATTCCACTTGATGGTGATGTTCCAAACAAATTATGATTTGGAAAATATGTCTCTTATAATTAATTGAGAGTGTTTAATTGTAGGGCTTTTGTTCACATTCCAAGATATGAGAGATCCAAGCTTGTTAGAATGTCTAAATAGTGTGTGTTTGTAGGTTATCGTCATGAAGAGTTTGGTTATAGATAGTGGGATCCAATTGACAAGAAAATTATCACAAGTCGTGTTGTGATATTTTTTGAAAACCAAATTATTGAAGATTTTGATAAAATAGAGAAGCCAAAATCTGATGGTAGAAGTTATACTGATGTTGTGCCTAAACCTCCTAGTGGAAATTTTGTTGATGAGGGAGATATACAAGTAGATGATGAGAATGTAACCAACGACCAAGAACCTTATCATGATGAGAAAGTTGAAGAGGCTTCACCTGAGCCACCAGTTGAACCTGACTTGAGAAGATCTACTAGAGAACATCACGTTTCTCAAATATATCTTTCACACGAGTAAGTATGTGATGATCACTGATAATGGAGATCCAAAATAATACCAAGAGACCATTTCAAATGTTGATAAAGAAAAGGGTTGAAGACCATGCAAGAAGAAATGAATTCCTTGCATGAGAAGCAAACATTTAAGTTGGTAAAATTGCATAGGGTAGAAGAGCACTCAAGAATAAATGGGTATACTAGATAAAATCTAAAGAGAATAAATATGAACTAAGATACAAAACAAGATTGGTTGTGAAAGATTTTAATCAGAGAAAAAATATTGAGTTTGAAGAAATTTTCTCAACTGTGGTAAAGATGACATTATTCGAGTTGTGCTAGGACTAGCCACTAGCTTGACTCTAGAGGTTGAATAACTCGATGTTAAGTCTACTTTTCTTCGAGGTAATTTAAAGGAAGAGATCTATATGGAGCAACATGGAGATTTCAAAGTTAAATGTAAAGAAGAACTTATTTGTAGATTGAAAAAAAATGTAAAAATCGAACCGTAGTTCTCCTTATCAAGTCCAGCGCCAATCACCACATGACCAATTAACGATTGGTTAATTATTATTTTTTATTGAACTCTTTTGAGTGACAAATAGAACATAAATTAAAACCCTTAATAAAACTATTTATAATAAAACTATTTTCATTCCAATTTAACTATGGTAATCCGATCACCTTTCAACAAAATTTGAAGAACTATGACAAAAAGAATTAGTCCCAACAAAAAACAAATTGGAATATAGTATTGTACTACCACACCAGTTAATTAAATAGAGCCTTCATTTTCCAACTCAAAAACATTAAAGAATAAAAATGGAGAATGTCGTTTTAATGCACACCTATGCATATATCACTCTGAGACAAACTTCTTTGAAAAGGATGATTAATAACTACCCCTTGCCCTTTGGTGAAGTTTACGGGACACTAGAAATTAAAAAAACAGAAATTAGTTTTTAAGTTTGTATGTTAAAAAATATTTATTTGTAACTGTCATTTTTTCACAAACTTATAAGCTATTTTTATAATTTATAGTTTTTGAAAAGGTTAATTCAAATAATCTATATTTTATTATTTTTCTTTCAATTTTATCATTTATATCTTAGTTAAAAAATGAAATATATTTTTATAAATTATATATTATAAATTAATTTAACTGTTAATTCAATTAAAAATTACAAATTCAAGGAATTAATTTATTTTCTTATCAGTTATAAATTAACTTATAAACCATCAGCTGTAAAATATATGTGCTATAAACTAGTTTATCAATGTATTTTTTTTATTTTGTCAAATATAATCAATTTACCAACTAAAAAACATAAACCAAATTCCAAACCAACCCCACCCCACCCCCACCAAGTATTTTGTCTCTCTCTACCTCTTTCATTTCGTCCCATTTCATTTTGTTATATTCTCTCTATATATTATGTTGGTTGGTTTCAAAATGAAAAATAAAACAACCTAACAAGGCGGGTCATCAATGAGTGCATTTAACACCAGACACACAGTACAAAGATACATAAAGAAATTTTATTTTTAAAAAATACTCATGTCAATTCAGCTTATCAGGAGCAAATCAAGAATATTGATGTGAGACTCCATTCCATCAGAGAGATAATCGGACGTGGAAAAGTCTAAGTGCCGAAGGTTTCGACTAAAGACAATGTTGCTAATATGATCACCAAGACATTATCAAATTGCAAATTTTTCCGTTGTATGTAGTTGATAAAGCTGCATGAAAAACAACTAGTTTGTTCTCTTGTTGTTGTAGAATTTGTTCTAAGGTGGAGATTTATGGTAAATTAGATCAAACTCTAGTCTCGACAAGGGTTGATTCGACAGCAGTCAAAGTTTTACATGTTTTAGTCGAAGTCCGCTTAAGCGTGCAGGCATTGTAGTATACTGGGTTGTTAGCATGTCGAATTGGGCAAGTTTGTTAGTCCAATTGCTTAAGTTAGCTTAATAGTCGATAAATAGATTGGTTCTCTCAGATTATTGAGAGAGCATTGATCGTTGTTATTCACTTGTAATCTTTGAACCCTAATAGTCAAAGTGAGTAGTAAAACAATTATAACCAATCCTAATTTTCTTCTTCTCCTTCCCTCTTCTCTCTATTTTATAAAATTGAAGAAGGGCTTTCTTGTGTTTGTTTAATAAACTCAATCTTTCTCATAGTTTTAATTTGTGCTTGACGATACGATGCTTGTTACAACACCGAAGTATACTTCAAGTGTGGGAGAGGTATCAAGCAAGAGGACCCTCTCTCACCTTTATTGTTTTGTTTGGTTGAATAGGTTCTCAGCACGGGCATTTCCAAAATGGTCACTAATGATAATTTGAAGTACGTGATGAGTAAAAGACACGAGCACTTTCCTTCCCACTTGTTATCTGCAGATGATCTCCTTATTTTCTACAAAGGCACTAAAAGCAACCTTCATCATCTTAGTAATTTTTTCTCCAAATATGTTGAGGCAGCAGGTCAGATGTTTAGTTCCTCTAAGTCTATAGTTTTTGCAGGTAAAATATCTTCTACTAGGCTCAATTATATTATGGAATTTACTGGTTTCAGTAAAGGAGGTCTTCCCTTTACTTACCTTAGGATTTCTATTTTCAAAGAGAAAGTGAAGGCCACTTACTTGCAGCCAATTGTAGACAGACTTATGCCTAATCTTTTTGCTTGGAAATCTTTATACTTTCTATTGTTGGTAGAGCTACTCTGGTCCAATGATTCACTCAATGCTTACACACTTCAATTTACTCATGGCCTTCAACCCCTCTTAAGGACATCGATAAAGCTACTAGAAACTTTATTTGGGGGGGGGGGGGGTTGACTCTAATAAGAAAAAACTAGTTACTGTGTCTTGGAAACATGTTAGCATGCCTAAAGAAAATTAAGGGTTTGGTCTCAGGTCTCTCAAATTTCTTAATGAAGCTTGTGATATGATATTGACTTGGGAAATGCTTACCTCTGTGGAAGACTGGTCATGCATTATCAGAGATAGGGTTTCGAGGATTTTTAGTTGATCGGACATAGTATCAGCTCATCTATTTGGCAAGATATTAAGTTTGAGGTCATTAACCCTCAAAATCCCTACTTGCATATTTAAGGACCAAAACATCTGTAATCTCAATTCAAAAATCATCTATTTAACTACTACATTAATTCTCCATTACACTAATTCAAATTCAAATAGCATGCACTTATGAGTTAGTACCTCTTTATTTGATAAGAAACAACATATTATCAATGTTTTAAAAATCGAATTGAACTTGTTGGTTCAACCGATTAGATTGGGAATTAGAGATAAATTCGGTTGGATCAATCTTTAAGAACCGCTAGTGGGTCAAAACTAGAAAAATCATATTGAACTGTCCAAAACCATTTGAACCAAAGAACCGAAGCCGGTTTTATAAAACCGTCCGGTTAAAAAAAAAAGGTGGCAAATTGCCATTTTTTAATTTTTTTTTAAAGTTTAATATGTGAATATCAAAATTTTACATACATTCTCAATCACAAAAAAGAATATCATGTTCTTTTACAACCATACAAACTTTTAAATTTTGTTATCCCAGTATAGTTTTTCTTTCAACCACACTCAATCATAATCATGTCGTCTCTTTCAAACATAGTCACACTATCCAACTCAATATTGGTTGTCATTCAAGTCAATATTATTTGTTGTTGTCAATTATGACTTGTTTGTCATATTTCAACTCGAATTTTATTTTTGTTGTTTAATTAAGTATATTGTATTTTTTATTTTTAATATTATAATTATTTTTAAATGAAGGTTGAAATATACTACAAAGTACAACTATGTTGTGTTATTATGTGTACTATCAATATTGTTCTATTAAGTTTGTAATGAATTTTTGAAATATCTATTTTTTTAAGTTGTGACCATGTATGTTTGACATATCTATGAAATTTAATTTCATATCATTAGTTTATTTAATAAACGGTTCAACAGTTGGTTTAGCCGATTGAACTAATTAAACCTTAAACTAAAAGTTTCATCGGTTTGATCTTCGGGATGATTTTAAAACATTGCATATTACCAAATATAAAAACACTATAAGATAAAATTATTTTTAATTTTTAATACAATATCAACCAATTTTTATAGTTATGTCACCTAACTAATATCATACGTGTTAAATTAAATTTTGTATTTTGAAATATATGAGCATTAGTATGGTATTTGAACACCAGGAATGGTAATTGGCAGAGTTTGGACAGGGTATTATAGTACTCGTTCTCATATTTGTGATATAAAAAAAATTTATGTACTCGAGTCCAAACCTGCATTGGCACCAATGTTCATACCCGTACCCATATTCTATGGGTACCTCAATATTCATACTCGTACCCGTTTACCCGCGCTTTAGTAAAATTAAAGCAATTAATTATAAAATATCATATAATTTTAAATTTTTTTAACAATATTAAAAAAAAGTATGGATGTTATTGTTGAGTTAAGAAATAAATAAACCCTTTTTTTAAAATGTATAATAGTTTAATAGCAGCATATTTTTAAAAAATTGATAAATATTCATTTTTATATAATAACACAAATGATATTATATAAATATGTTGTGCGGGTATAGGGCGGGTGGATAGTAAGTTATTTGTGCCCGCAACTAGGGGTGAGAATAGGCTGGGCCGAGCTAGGCTTTGCCAAGCCTGAGCCTGGCCTGCTAAATAATTTGAAGCCTAAGCCTGGTCTGTAGCCTATCGTAGGCTTATTTTTGTGGCCTGAGCCTGGCCTTTTTAAAGGCCTGATTGGCCTATGAGCCTACTTAAAAGCCTATTTCATTTAAACATTTGTAAATAAGTCATTCAACTCAACTTTATATAGACTAACAAATCAAAAGATCAGTGAGATTAAATGTTTGTTTGCATTGACTTATTTGAGTTTACCTAGTAGCATAAATTTTGTGATACTATTGTTTGAGAGAACTTATGGAAGCAACTTATGACATTGTTCATAAGATTTATTTTTATATTATTTTCATAATTTCTTCAAGATAACTAAGATTTATTATTATAGTTTAATTCAAAGTACAAAATACAATATAATAATAAAATTATTCATATTTATTTAAATAGGCCGGCCTCATAGGCTTAAAAGGCTTTTTATATGGCCTGTGGCCTAACTTGTTTAGATAAATAGGCTTATTAAAAAGCCTAGGCCTTTTTTATTTATATAAAAAGTCTGGCCTGATCTAGGCTTATGTAGGCTGGGCCGTAGGCCCCTGTTAGTCGGCTTGGCCTATTCCCACCCCCAGTGGCGGATCCAGAAATTTTATATAGCCTGGGCAAAAAATTTAACTGAAAGTTACATTTGACAATATAAAAATAGTCATAAAATGTGCTACATAAGAGAGATGAAACCTCACCTGCGAATAGTATACTAAATAAAATTAACAGGTAAATGCCCTCTCCGAGACTTCTTTGCGGTGAATGTTCGAATAATATCAACATCTTTAAGTGACTTGAATATCTCCCGCTCGGTGTAACATATCATCAAGTCATTGAACCACACATCGTTGATCTTGTTGCGCAAATTAGACTTGATAATCTTCATTGCTGAAAAAGCTCTTTCAACAGATGTTGTCGACACCGGCAATATCAAAGTCAACTCAATGAGCTTGTAAACCAAAGGAAATACCAAATGTTTCTCAGTTTGAACCATCTTCATAGCCAAACTTTGAACATCTTCACAAGAAGTAAAAGAAGCATGCCTTTTCACTTGATGTGCATAAGTCTCAAGTTGCTCCCTTATTGTTCCACGGTCATCATCAGAAAAGTCTGCATGATAAATATTAGCAAGACGAGCCAGCTTATCAACATCAAACTTGGAAAAAGAGTTCTTGGGGTCAAGACATGAGAAGCAATCCAGCACAACGTTACTTCCTTCACAAACCGGTGATTCATCTCCACACATATTTTGTCAATAGCAACATAAAAAAACTCTGCACGGTAATGGTGAAGATTAGTGACAGTCCTCCCTTCTCTTCTTGAACGTCCCCGAACCGGTATTTCTTCATCCATATTTGGCACCAGAATACTTTGAGCAAAACAAAATTCTTGGACATCACTAAATAAATCATTCCAACCACTCTCTCTCAATATAGCCAATCGAGCTTTAACATCATCAACTAATTCCATAGCAAGCACAATATTAAGATCTTATGTTTGCAAGATTTTTGAAAGTTCATTAGTGATACCAAACAACTTTAACATAAGCTTCAAAATGAAAGCAAATTTAAATCTCTCCATTTTTTCTATCAAACCCGCCGCTTGAGATGGTCCACGTCCATCTTCATCAACAATACTAAGCACCTCTAACACGGAGGACCACATCTGATCCAAACGAATCAAGGTAGTATAATGTGAACCCCATCTTGTATCTCCGAGTCTAGCGAGACTAGATGATTGGTGCAAGCCCTTTCCTTAAGATATCTCACCACTCTCAATTTTATTCAAAATATCTTGGTGTTGTGCCTCCTTCAAAGCATCCTTTCTCTTGCAAGATGCACTTGTTGTGGTTACAATCAAGGAGATGTACTCAAAGAAATCATGAATAGATGAACAACTACTAGCAACAGATACAACCACCAATTGCAAACGATGATCATAACAATGGACATAGAAAGCATAAGGGTTTTCATCTAGAATCTTTCTTTGTAAACCATTAAACTCACCTCTCATATTTGAAGCCCCATCATATCCTTGCCCTCGTATCCTTGAAATAGATAACGTATGACGATCGAGAATACCATAAAGAGCATCCTTTAGTGCCTCAGATGTAGTATATTTGACATGATGTAGAGCAATAAATCGTTCCATAACTTTCCCTTTGTCGTTCAAGAACCTAGAAAAATAAGTAAAAATTTAAATGTATTCTTCTATGTTTGAATGAAATTTACAAGTTTAAGTTAATAATTGTAGTATTTTCAATAACAAACTCATTGTACTAACCTCAACATCACCGCCATTTGTTCTTTGACAGATATATCATGTGACTCATCAATAAGCACAGATAATTGTCTATCACCAAGCTCTTACATAATCACCTTCGTAACTTCATGTGCACAACACGTTGCAAGCTCCTTTTGAATGTCACCGGAAGTCATAGTGCAATTTTTTGGACCACGATCAAAAGCATCTTTTTCATCATTAGATTTTACCCAATCCACCATCTCTCTAAAATTTACCTTGTTTAGAGAAGTAGAGATTTCATCATGGCCACGAAAAGCATTGCCTTGTGCTAAGAGATATCTAGTACAATCTAAAGAACAAGTTAAACGGATCTTATACAATTCTTCTGATTCCCTAGTTGCTCTAGCAAAGATACTTGTCAAACTTTGTCTTTGTTTATTATAATCATCATAGTGCTTCACACATGAGTTGTGCTTACTATCATGACTACCAATAAGATCTTTAAAGCCTTTAGATGCATGCTTCCAATCCTTAAATTCGTCTTTGTTGAAGACTTCATAACCAAAGTGTTCGGCCCTCCCGGGCGGCTTAAAGAGAAAGCAATAAAAACAATAAGTTGCATCCTTCGACTCACTGTATTCAATCCATGTATAATTCTTATACCATGCTTTACAAAATGCTCTTGATTTCTTCCCATATTGAGTACGAGGAAATCTTGCTAAATCTGGTTGCGTTGGACCCTTCAATATATATGCCCTCCTCACTTGGTCTTGAATATCCGGAGCATACTCATGAATTTGTTTCCTACATCCTGGATCACACACAATCTCATTTGGATTAAAATCATTGGCCACATTAGATGGCGTTTCTTCTACTTCGACATCCGGTTGCTTAACATTCACTTTCTCAATACTTGTTCTAGAAACCAAAAACCTCCTCATCTCTGAAATGTAATGATTCAGTGAAACAAATTTTTAAGTAAACAATTTATAACACACAAATTGACAAGACCAAATAATTAAATAAAGTAAATAATTCATAACAAAAAAATTAAAAGATAATTTTATTATTATGAATGACCTATTAAATTAACCAAAATCTTTGATACTATATTAGAACCCCAAAAAAAAGAGTAGAATTTCTGTTAAAATAAAAACTAAAATATAAATATTAGAAGAAAAATTGAACTATCATTCAGTCTAAATTAAACTATGTAAAATTGACCTATATTGAACTATGTAAAATTGACCTATATTAAACTAGAAAAAAAAAGGGTAAAACAAGAAAGGTTGGGTTTACAAAAGGATAAAACAAGAAATTGAACTATTAGAAAAACTGCAGGATAAAACAAGAAACTGAACTATTAGAAAAAAATTTGGTTTTCAAATTTCGATTGAACAAGGTTGGGTTTACCATTTACACAACCTATAAGGGTAGATTTTTACAACATTTATAACTATATAATATTGTATTACTATAAAACTAATAATAAGACAATTAGACAAATTAAGAAGCATGTTACCTTTGCTAGTGTGCTGGAAAGTGACGTATTGGAGAGAGAGAAATAGGAACAGGGCAGCAGTAGGGGAGATTCAAAATTTGTTTTCGGTACTGTTTAGTTTTGTTCTTTTTTAATTAATTAGATTGGGCCTGTCTGGACCATTGCGTATTCATCTGTTTTAATTTTTACACCCTTATTTTTACTAATTTTGCCCCTAGTTTCCTTTAAAAATCGGCTATTAAATTTGGGGGAATACAAAGAAAATAGGGATTGAGCCCGGGTGCGTGTCCGGGCTTGCTGGGCTATAGAACCGCCCCTGCCCACCCCTACCCGTAGCCATACCCGCTTGTTTTAATAGGTAATTATCCGTGTTCATACCTATACCTATTTTGCAGGTTTTTATCCTACTCATTATAGACACTTTTATAGATATCCATAGGATATGAGGCAAATTGTCATCCCTATTAAACACGATATATAAACAATATACCGTCTTTATAATTATACTTAAAAAGGGATAAATATAATATTTCTTTTAGTCTTATTTTTTTAAAAAAGTTAATTTTTTATATACATTATATACCATTATGTCTAGACCATATAATAGGAAAGAGAGAGTGAGTAATCTTTAGAGTCAAAATTGAGGATAATATTGTAATTTTTATTAGCTAAGATAATATTTTATTTTATTATAAAAGTTGTTAAGTCAAAATTGAGAATAACATTGTAATTTCATATATATTCCACTAAATAGCATTTTATTTATTTATTTATTTTTATTAATTAAGATATTATTTTATTTTTATTATTAATTATAACATTATAATTTCATATATATTATACTAAATAGCATTTTTTAATTATATATTTGTTTTTATTAGCTAAGATATTATTTTATTTTTATTATTAATCATCTTAATTTATTTTATTATTAATTAATAAAAATGGTCATTAATTTTTAAGTCATAAGAAAAATAGTCCATTAATTCTATTAATTAGTATTGAGTTATGTTAATTCATTATTTTATTTCATGAATTATATAAACTATATCTATTATTTTTATTTGATTATTAATTAATTAATAAAAAAAATCATGCTCGCTGAGGTCTCTCACCGCAGCTGAGCCACAAGACTTATTCATTTACACAACAAACTATTACTAAGACTTTTTAGGGTGCAGTTACCATGCATAGATAAAAATCTATGCACCGTGCATAGATTATTATGAACTCTTGGATCATTGGATCAAATTCTAGACATTAATTGTTATTATTCAATACTCAATACTCACCACTCAATACTCAATACTCAATACTGGATTAAAAATAAAATTCAATGGCTTAGATAGACTTATGCATGATGTATAAGAAAAAACCTTATGCATATTAGCCAAAACCGACTTTTTGTGTATAAAAAATATACTTTTAAAAAAATAGTGACTTTTTTTTTTGTACATCCTACCTAGTTTCTACATCCTACCTACTCTAACCACCTACCCCCTTCAATTCAACAAAAATGGGGTCAAGGCTTAGACATTGACATTTTCTAAAGCCATGTGAAACACAACCATGAGGAGACCCATTCACACAATCAACAACCCCATCTATATCTATATTGCTAACTGTAGCAGCAAAAGAATATGCTTTCATTGTTGTGAGTCAATGTCTCGAGAGAAAAGTGAGTTAACCACCATAACGGTGCCGTATTAAAATAGTTATAATTCATAAAGTTCATCTTCGGTTCTCCACCTACCTCTTCAAGTTTTCCTTGTCAATTTTCGAATTTTTTCCTGTAATGCCACAGCCATGAAAATAATTTTCCTCAATGCCACAGTTTGGAAAATAATTCCCACTATGCCACGGAATGGAATCATGTCGCCAAATGGAGTGGCGTAAACCTTTTTTTTTGTTTTCTTTTATTTAAATACTTTTTTATTAATATATTTATAACTTATAAATCTAATAAATATTTTTAATTATTACAAATTAGTTTTAAATAATAAAAAATAAAATAATTTTTTAAAAATATAATATAAATAATAAAAAACAAAATACTAATTTAAAAAATATATATTATTATACATAATATTAATACAACTTAATATTTGTAGTTGACAACAATGCGTAACTAGTTAGAGGTTCTGCAGTATTTGGTCGATGCGGACATTTTTTGCGTATATATTTTTTTTGACAGATTCCACAACGTCTTTTTATTTTTTCAACTGTGTCCATTTCAGTCCTAATCCGAGTGTTGTTCGGGGGATCTTCTTTAGGAATATCGGTGAAGCTCTGTTCGTATTAGGGCTGAAATAGACACCTTTGAGAATAAAAAGACGATGTGGAATATGTCAAGGAAAATGTAGATGCGCAAAAAATATTCGCATCGGCCAAATGCAGCAGGCAGTTTTTTAAAAATCAGACCGGACACCAAACCGGTGAGGGTACTGAGTCACTGGTTCATTGGTTGAACCACTGGGTCAGTGGTAGAACCGCATGAATAAATCGGATTAAATCGAATAACTCGGTTAAATAAATCGGTCTCTATACAATACTATATATTTATTAAATCGATCGAACCGGGTGACTTAGTCTCTAAAAAATATCACAACACCTACACAATTTTAAAATCTTAAAATATCATAATTTCATATATTTATTCTTTACATTCAAATTCAAAATATAATCATTACTCACAATAAAATAATATAAAATATAAATAAATTTTAAATCAGGTTTTATTAGAAACAGAAAAAAATTTGTTTCAAATAAGGTTTGAATAAAAGTCTAATTATATTTTAATTATATTTTTATTTTTTAAAAAAAAACATGAAAACGACGTCGTTTTGTACGGAAAAAAAAAAGCATGCATTTGAACCACCGGTTTTCTAAAATCGCCGGTTCACCGGTTTTTCCAATTTTAAGTGGTTTTGGCCGGTTCAATAGCATATCTGATCCAACAATCAGACTAGACCGGTGACTCCTCTAGTTCCAGATCTGACCGGTCCGACCGACCGATTTGGCCAAATTTTTAAAACACTGGTTGCATGTCCTTCTAACTAGTTACGCATTGTTGTCTGCTACAAATATTAAATTGTATTAATACCATGTTTAATAATTTTTTTTTAAAATTAATATTTTGTTTTTATTATTTATATTAAATTTTAAAAAAATTATTTTATTTTATTATTATTTAAAATTAATTAAAACTAATTTGTAGTCAATTAAAAATATTTATTAAATTTATAAGATATAAATATATTAATCAAAAATCATTTAAATAGAAGAAAAAAAAAGCCTTACGCCACACCATTTGGCGACATTATTCAATTCTGTGGCATATTGGGAATTTTTTTCCAAACTGTGGCATTGAGGGAAATTGTTTTCATGGCTGTGGCATTGGAGGAAAAAATTCTCAATTTTCTCACCTTCCATTCTTCATATGCACACCATAAAAGTTAAGGAAATTGATTATTTAACTTTGAAACCACTAACTTTCTCTAACTTTAGTCCATTTTGATAGAGAGAGAAGAGAGAAAGAGAATAAAAAGAGAGGGAAACATAATGTAAGAAAGATGAGTCTTAGAGAGAGAGAGACAAAGTTAGAGGGAAGTTCCTACCAAAAAGTTAGATAATTCATACCCAAGAGTTAACTAGTTGTGCTTTGAAGAAGGGTCCAATAAAAAATACAATGTAAAGATTTTTAACTAGAGTGCAAGATTATATATCAAATTTATAATATAAAAAAATTAGATAGGTTAAAGACTCATCATCCGCACAAGAAATATTAGTTATAAATATACAAAATTTATGAAATAAAAATGATTAAATGTATATCAAAATAATTATTGTAAATAGTATATTTCTTCCGTCTTATAATAAGTATTTTATTTTAACATGAAGTGATGTGAACTATCTTGTTAGTGTAGAATAATAATAAAAAAAAATATGATTTGTCAATAAACGTAAAAGAGGTAGTGGGTAAGAGTATCTTTCTAGTTTGGAATTGGTTTTTTTTAATAGGATGAAACCGGTAAATGCAATTTCTTCAAAAATAGTAAGTATTTCATCTTACCCTTTCATGGTAATTAGAACTATTCAACAATATCATCTTCATCTTTGTATTTAACTCCATCGTTCAAACAAGTAAAATAACCCTTAACCAAGAGTTCTGATGTCACTTTGATGGGAAATTAAGACACATTAACATACCAATATACAGCGGATATAAAATTCCCCACAGTTGTAGGAACCTTGAGGATCAACAACAAATATAAGACGACAAATAAACGCACAAAAGAACACTGATATTTTTAACGTAGAAAACTCCTCAATGTGAGAGTAGAATCCACGAGTCTCCAGATCAAATAAATAGCTCCACTATAATCAATTGAGAGTACAAGATATTTTTAAAGTGATTCACAAACAAGTGCTAACAACTACAAATCAGAAAGCAAAACTAACTTACAAATAAGAATCAAAAAGCTGCAAAATAATCCAAATATGCAGCTCCAATGCGAGGCACATATCTCTTAGCTTGGACCTTGTTTTCAAATTCTTAACGGTCAATTAGATACATAAGTTATGAATATGCCCATAAAATTTTAGCTCGATCCGGCAGTGAATGAATTGAGGATCGTCGATTTAGTGAGACTGGTGCAGTTAAAACGGGAATGAGTTTCTCTCCTCTTTTCTCTCTTTTGAATCCTTATTTCATCTCTATCTCTCTTAACCCTAAATTGAAACTCCTCACTTAAATAAGTGAGACAAATGAAATATTCATATTTTTGTCTTTCTCCATATATCAAGGGAGCCTAGGCCCAACAAATAAGTGAGACAAATGAGATATTCATATTTTTATCTTTCTTCATATTTAAACTTTAAGCATTTTAATTGCTAATCAACTTTTGGTTCAGTCAAACAATTTGTTTCCACTTAAGCCCAATACCATTTGTTTCTTCTAACAAAAATTCTGATTTTCTAACTCAAACAAAATTCTTATTTGGGCTTAATATTCATTGGGCCAGCATTGCATTACTTTTATGCACCTTATTTTCCAGCTTTGTACCCTTATTCCACTTAATTGTTTGCTTATTTTTTTAGCATTTCTTTTGCATAAAATAATAATAAAAATACATTCTTATAACATGAAAAATACATCGATATGACATGTAATTTTTTTTCGCTCCCTTAAGATTTTTTAGTTTAATTAATTAAATTTCATTTACTTGATTAATTGAATTAAAATAGTATTTGTAGGCCATTAAAAAAATGCATGTTCCCTTAAGAATTTATCCCATCCAAAATCCTTAAAATTAGGTACCTCGTCTTTGTATGAAAACATTAGAATCAATTCTTCCCTCTCACCATTTTTGCTTATATTACTCGTGAAAACAAAAAAAAATCTTTTTTCTTAATAAAACTCAAAATACATTTAAAAATATGGTAGTTATGGTATGTCACGAGCCTTAAGTAGATGGGGAAAGGTGAACGGGGTATTCTTTAACTCACCTTAGAGTATTTTTGTAAACATGACGTCGGGCCTAGTTGTACAAAGTATTCGCTCCTATCTCGCAGTCTTTAGTACGATATGTATCACAAACAACTTTTGCAATAAAAGGATGAAAAAAGAGCTCGTGGATCAGCTACCATGTCTATCCTACAATCAACCTTCAACCAATCAAACGTAACATCTTGCCTTAGGGCTTTTCAATTTTAAAAGCTTTTTCGAAAATGGCGTGTTATTTTTCGTTTTATCGCAATACAGGTAACACATAAGTCTCCACACAACGAGCAACAATGCCTAATGCTAGAACGTGAATGTTAACACCGTCCACTAAAAACAACCAACAAATAAACGCTTACTAGACGAACTACGGAGCTCTGATTTCTTCATCGCACTTTGAGGATACGTAGGCACAGGGTTCAAAAAATCTTGGCGAGTTCACTAATTTAAAACTTTCTTTTTCCCCCTCTTAGCAAGTAAACCCTTGGTTAACAACACCCTTAGAAATGAAAAAAACCAAGTAGATCCCATTGAGTACAATGGATGTGAGGGGTGCTAATACCTTCCCTTTGCATAACCGACTTTCCTACCCGAGTTTGGTTGCGAGACCATCTTATCCAACCTTTGGGACTTTCTCGATGTTTCTCCCTCCCTTGGGATAAATAAAGTTCGATGGCGACTCTATGTTTTTTCACGTAGCGACACAGGAGAAAATCTAATTAAAATCACCACCCTTTATTTGACGAAAACCTTTCACCACTAATCTAGCTTTATACCTTAGAGACTTAGAGTTGCTCTCATGTTTAACTCTATAAATCCACTTGTTTTCCAAAGTCCTTTTGCCTTTAGGAAACTTCACTAAATCATAAGTGTGATTATCATGCAATGATTTCATCTCATCATGCATTGCATCCAGCCACTTTTTATTTTCATCACTTTCCATGGCCTCTTGAAAATACTCAAGTTTTCCCTCGTCATCAAGGTCACATGCTCATCAGAATTATACCTTGTAGAAGGTTGTTTATGCTTGTTAGACCTCCTAAGTTGAACTTGAGATGATTCAGGAGCTTCACCGAGAATCTCATCTTGTGACATATCGCTACCCCTTTCATCATAATTATTTAGAATATCTACTTCATCTTCAAGTTGTTGATCATCAACATAATCATATGTCTTACCATTCTATCATCGTCATCAATAGCATCTAGATTATGACTAGGTAACCAAACTGGATCAACATTAGATAAACTAATATCTTTCTTGGGTGTAGTCTTCTCTACCTTATCAATTTCTTCAATGTTTTGGTCTTCCATGAACACCACGTCGTGGCTCCGAATAAGATTATTCCCTACAGTATCATACAACATGTAATAAAACTCATCTTGCCCATAGCCGATGAAGATACATTATTTTAACTTTGCATCCAACTTGGATCTTTCATCCTTTAGAATATGCACAAAAGCCTTAAAATCAAAGGATCTCAAATGAGGATCATACTTGACATTCTTTCCAAACCAAAATTTGTCTGGAACTTCCCAGTTCAAAGCAACAGTATGAGTGAGATTAAGAACACGCATTATCATGTAAAGTGCCTCACCCCAATAATTATTTGGCAACTTAGCTTCAGAGAGCATACACCTTAATCTCGTAATTAGTGTTTGATTCCAGATCCTCAAGCACCACATCCTCATAAATCTCCAGATCATCTACAACTTGTGTCAGCGTCTCCCCTGGTTAATGTGAGGACCATTGAAGAAAGTACCAGTGGTGGAAATATAAAACAACAATGAGACATCAACCAATGTGTTAGTCATCTCCCCAAATGGAAGATAAAAGAATTATGTCTCAGGATACCACCGCTCAACAAAAGCTGACAGGAGGGAGGCGTCGAGCATGGTAAGTGAGCACTCGGCAAACTCCAGCAAGATAAAATCAGTAACAATACGCCTGACCTGCTCAGGCATCTCCCCCTTTGGGAAGTTCTTCAACTTCGAGTCATGGGATGAGACCTTCAGCGTCAAACGCTCCTGTAAGAATCAAAATTAAAAAAAAGGAAAGATAATCAATCGAGCCATAATGAATAATTTACAATAAAAAAATATAACATATATAACTCGCCCTGCCATATACGGAATGCGACATGGTCAACATATCCTGTTAGCACGAACTTGTTAGTAGGTCCTCTTGGAAAGGCTGCATCAATGTGAACTGATGGCTCTGTAGACGCACGTGTTGTGGCATTTGTATCAGCAGGAGACACTTATTCAACTGTTGTAGGCGCCTCCTCAACAACCACCTCCACAACGGATATCTGCGTTTCCACATCGGATACCTGCTTCTCCACAACCGATACCTCTACAACTGCCTCCTCCACAACGGGTACAGGCACATTTGGCTCCTCCACAGGTACCTGCTCAGCCACAGGCACAAGTACATGTGTCTCCTCCGTAGTAACAACTTTAGTAGTCCGGCATTGGGATGGGCGAAATTGTGTCTTTTTAGTCATCCTTTTCTGTGAAAATCGGTCGGAAGATGTCTTCCAATCCGTGGCTGGGAAGGTCGGAAGATGTCTTCCAATCCGTGGCTGGGAAGCCTCTACTTCATTACTCTGAGGCTGAACTTCCGCTCTATCAACAACTATGCCCGCAACAAAACTGTCTCTACCCCTCCCTAGTCCTCATTTAAACAAATAATGCAAAAAAAAAAAAAATTAGTTACAAAATGAACTACTAAAAATTTTAAAATTTTCGATAATTTTTTTTTAAAAAGATTTAACTACCAAAAATTTTCAAAATTTCCGATTCGAATGCCTAAAAAAGCACCGAAAATTTCAAAAAAATTACTACGAAATTCCTGAATTTTTCATGAATTTCTACCAGAGATTTTGCAAAATAATGGAAAATTCTTATTGTTTTATAAAATTTCCGATAATTGCCTCCAAATTTCTAGTATCACCCTGGAATTTAAAATTTTCGATAATCTCTTTTAAATTTTGTAAAATGGTAAAAATTTTATATTTTCTCTTATTTCTAGTGGTGTGATTTAGCCTTTGTGCTGAGTTTCTCCTCTGCATATGCAGTTTATCACAAGTTTGTTGTATACTTGTTGTATAGTGCTTTGTACATGGTACATTTCTTATGCTTGGCTTTGTTAATGCATTCATTTTATTTTGCTGTTTCAAAAAAACATTTTTTTAAAGAATTTTGCAATTGCCTGATCTGCAATGCGAAACACATGGAGAGTGGTCGTAGTGAGGCACAGTGCGCCCTGAACATGTGCGAAACAAATGGTCAAGAGTAAGATAAAAATTAAAAATTGCTCTTGAAGAACATTAAAAAAAATCTCATAAATTATATGCAACTCTTGACATTTATTCATAATGGTTGGGAGAAATGGAGAACTACTCTCTTCTCTATAAATGAATCTTTTTGGATCAAACAAGATACAAATGCAAAACCAAAAGACCGTCAATCAAATGGCAAACCAAACGTAAAATGCCATTGACAAACCTTGACACTAACACGATTGGTCAATACTTTCCCTCGTTATTAAACACTTACAAAGAATCAAAAGTCAATTCAATATTGGCTCTATGCAACAAATCATTACTAATGATAAAATAAAGCCATTCACCAAACGAAACCATTCTATAATGAACTCATACATATATATAAAAACACAGTATATCACAGTAACAGAGCTGAAGCTAAATCTTCTACAACAAGACAGATAAGAATAATATAATTCAGCATTGTCCAAATCAATACATACGCATATAATAAACTGACTGTTGAGTTAACACTCATCAAGATTGAATAAAATAAACATGATAAAACCCAAATCCAAGTAAATAAACTAGGACTTAATTCTCATCATCATCCAACTCATGCATTTTCTGGAGTATCTCAGCACAGCCAGAAGCAACTTCATTTGCCATGAACAACATAGCATTGGCAAACCTGTCATTAGATGAAATCCCATTGTAACGAGTAAGAATAACGCGTGCTTGGTCGCGCCCTGGTGTCGCTTCGCTACAACTATTCTGAGGACTGCTTACGAGCTTCACATCACACACATTGTCTGCACGATCCTGGTCAATGTACATGGTATATTCTCCAGATGAGTCAGTCTTTCCTGGCTGTGAGTACACTAATTTGTTGGTGATCCTATCCTTGCATTCCAAGGCAATCTCAGCACCTAAACAGATTCATCAAACATAATATTGTGTGAACAAACTAATTTTAAATTTAAGTGATTTTTTTAAAAAACTGAAACATTAGCACCCTATATATCAGTAGTCAAAATAATCTATTGTTTCAAATAATCTGGTTTGAAACTTTGACTATGCAGGCACAATTTAACATAATACTAATAAATAAACCACAGAAGCTAGCAATATTGTATTAAAAATAAAATAAAATTTTATGACTATATTAGTAGATCCAACACACTGCAGAATGAATGGATAGATAGAGTAGCTTAATTTCTAAGCAAATCTATTTCCCTATATTAGAACTACGTTTAAAGCCATATCGGATCAGATCTGATGCTCCACCGACACCTCAGAAAAAGGAGGTCCGTATTACCGATATCACCGTGTCAGTATCGTGTTTGAGGTGTCCGTGCTTCTTATCTAAAAAACAATAGAACTTAGTTGCTGCTTTAAAAGTAGATCTGAGATTTTAAGAGAAAGAAGTTACCAGCAATGTGAGTTATGGCGGAGGTTTCATAACCAGCACGGCAAAGGTCACATACGACACGACCTTTCAAGCAGAGAGGGTTCTTGGCTGGGCGGATGGCTGAAACCATAGCTGGAAGAACAAACGCAAACAACAACAAAGCTAGTCTTGAAGCCATAGTGAGAGAGATTGAAAAAGTATAATAGAACAAGAAGAATGAGAAATGAGAAATGAAAGTAAAGTAAAATGAAAATGAGATTGGAATTTGAGGTTTTATTTTCAATTAAAGGGAGAGTGTTGATGAGTGGAGTAAAGTTGGAGGATGGGAAAAGATAAAACAAAAGCGCGTGATAAATGTTCACATGCGGTTGAGTGTATCGTAAAGGAACGTGGTCTTTCTATTATAACGTGTCACGTCATGATCATCGAATCTGAAGGTTAGTTTGTAAGAGAGGGTGATGGTGTAAGAAAAATGGAGAGTAGAGGATAAAAACCGTGGCGGTGTTATTATTATAGTTATTGTTATAGCTGGCTTTGTCGGTGATCCATGTGACTACAAGTGGACACAAACCGTTGATTTCAACCTCTAAAGTGAGGGTGTATCTATGAATGCCGCGTGACGCGCCGATAATTTTGCCTTCATCACTTTCTTTTTCATTTTCGGATAGTAAATTGAAGTCTTTTATAAGTAATAATATAATATTATATTCATCCTACTAATAATTGTCAAAAATTTATGAATCAATATATAATTTTAGTTTTGTTTTTTTTATTTAATTTTATAGTGTTACGTAATGTCGTGTATAAAAAGTATAAAGAAAGAATTTTTTTATAAAATTTCAAATGAAAATTTGATTTAAATAGTTATTTTTAAAATATTATTTAAAGTATTTTATTTTTTATTAAATTTTTTTTTGATATTAAAATTTTAAAAAATTACTTAATTTTGAAACTATTTTAATTTTTTTTCATATAAATCATTTTAAAATACCATTAAAAAATTTGACTATGTTTTAGTATCAAATAATATTTATTTACGTTATCGAAAGTAATGTTTCGATTTAGAAAAAACGAATTTAAAAAATTTGTAATATTTTAAAAATGATTTTTAAAAATCTATTTTTAAAAATATAAAGAAAAATATGTTTTTTTAAAGCTGAATCAAACAAACTCTAAAGATATTGTAGTATCCGTATAAAATATTTTACATCACCATCTAATAATAAGATTTTATCATTCATCTATATTGTATTAATATTTTTAAAAATAAAACTTTAGTTTAGCAAAATACACATTCTTTATTGATTGATAGTGTAAAAGTATTTATTATTATGAGTGTATTTTCTTTCAAACATTAATTTATTATTTACTATACATTTATTATTATTATTTAAAATTAATTGGTCAAAATAATTATTATTTTCTTTTAATTTTTAATTATTTAATTTTAAAAATAATTCTCACTTTAAACTTTTTTAAGGGAAATTAGGTAATACCAATAAAGAAAATAAATTATATTTAACTTTCTTTTTATAAATAAAATATATTTTAAATAAAAAAATAAACTCTTTTTAAAAATTAAATAACAAAATATGTTTTTTCGTAAAACTTTCCGAATGTAATCTCTTTATATATTTCTATTTACTTATTTATGAAGAAAAGTTTCATTCAACGACGTAGTCTTTAACTTTTAATTATTTATATCAAAAATATAAAATATTAATAAAAAAGAATAAATAATAAATAATTGTAATTAACTAAAATATAAAATATAAAATATAAAATTTTGGCATATTAATTTCAAAATATCATCCAATATTACCACGATATCATCCAATATCACCATGTGGACAATATTTTTTTGTTACATTGACGATTGACAATATTTTAGGGATTATGCAATTTGTTCTTGTAATTCATCGTTAATGTTTTGTTCGTTTTGAGATTTTTAGGGGGGTGTTGGTCGACTCCTCTATTGATTGCCTAATGAGTTACATTAATGGACAAATGATAGGTATATGTGTTTTAAATGTTTTAGTAGTTGATTTAGGAGTAATACAATTAGTATCGAATAGGTTATAACTAATCTTTCATTCCCTAATTTCAAACAATAGCCTATTTTCTGGGTCGTTAACATCACACGATAAAAATGGACCTAAGTGTATGATGAAGGTTAGTACTATAGTCATATGAGAACCATCTTGAGTTAATTAGTTTAGTGTTCAAGGACTCGTGCAATCGCCTAATCATTGCTTTGATATAATCAACCCATTATAGTTGGCAACTATGATGGGCACTAAGTAATTAACTTCAACCAAAGTAACTATAATTTTATGGTGCAAGAAACAATAAACTCAAGAAAAGGGCAATGTTTTTCAATTCAAGGTGGATCTTTGTAGAAAATGGTGTAAACGGGAGATATATCATACATTTCATATGACTTATTCGCATGTCATAGATGCACGTCCTATCATTCATATTTGCAATCTAACGTTCCTTCTTGAGTTATGTAAGGTTTCTAGTGTACTAATGACAGCGGTAACAGCTCCTAGTGGTACCCAACAAAGGAAATTGCCCTTCGTATGAGGGAAATAAAGTATGCAAACTATCCTGATATGCAAAAAATTATGAAGCATTTGAGAAAACTAAGTTGGTTCATACACTATGCTTACCTCTGATGATAAAAAATAAAGTATGATTTATCTTCTAATGATTTCTTAAGTTTGTATAGAATAATACTTTAAGATGTACAGGCCAATAAAAGTTAAGATTGTTTGGTGTTTATTTTCTACATAAGTAATACCAAGAGTTTTCATCACTAAGAACAAAATTGTCAGTGTTTAATGTCTTATGACATTAAAATAAGGCAAAATGTGATATACAACACTATTGTGAAAAACTGATAGAATAACTCAAAGTACTTTAGAAAAATTATTCAAAGTTCAAAATATGGTTTTATGTGTTGTGTAATAATATCGACAAATGATTATGATTAAGATAACTCTTCAAATGGTTCATGATGATGACATTTGATCAAAGAAAGAGATATCTCAAGTATCATTAGACAAATGTTTCAGTTCCAATTGAAAGTGCTAAAAAAATATTAATCAAGAAAAGGGACTTGAAGATATGAAGTCGGAAACTTGAAGTTATGAACTTAAAGATGTGAAAGTTTAAAAGCCCTCCTATTTTTACACTTAGCGTTCTATCTAGTTTTGATCAGTTTATTATAAAAGAAACAAGAGTAAGTCTTGAGGTACTAAGGCAATGCAAACACACACACAAATACTTTCAAACCTCTAATCTTTTTGATGAAATTTCTTAAAAATCAATTTAGGTAAGTGCTCAAAAGATAAAAGAGTTTGGCTTATCAATTAGGAAGGCTAAATATATTTGATTAAACATTTGTTCTAATTGATTGAAACAAAGTGAAATGCCTCCTAATTAATTAAGAAGGCTTTTAATGTATTAAGTGACATTAAAATTAAAAGTTTCCTTTTTTAGCTAAGATAATCGATTAATACAGTTTTTATCAATTGAAGTATTGAAAATGTCCATGGATTGTTTCCATTTTGAGAATGTGTTGATTATTTGTATTAATTAGAGACGACTTTTAACTCGATTCATATGATATTCATGTCAAAACCTCAACTTTTGTGTGAAATGTAGCTTTCCTTGATTATCATGTAAATATTGTGAAGTTTATCATTTGAAACTCATCTTGTAGGTATATTTGCATTGGAGGAGCTTTGGCCATCAAAAGTTAAAGAAATGGCTCCAACATGCAATATTTGAGAAAAAGCAATCTTGTAGATGGGGCTTAGCGCCACTGTAACAGAGCAAGTCAGGGGCATTTGCGCTTAGCGCCAAATTTGGGGCTTAGCCTCATTTATGGCAGTTTAAGTCTTTTGTTTTCTAACTGCGCTTAGCGCCAAATTTGTGGCTTGGTGAGGTCTGCTTTTTCATACTTGTATAAATTTATTTGCATTTCATATTTTTAAATATATATTACATTTTGGAGATAGAGAAAATTTGAAAACAATATGAGAGGGTACTTCTTGAAGATTAGAAGTTGGGTTTGCATCAATCGTCGCATCAATATGTATTTTTATTGATCATGATGTTATATGAAATTTATTTACTAATTGATATCGATATTATCTTTGTTTCACTATTTAACTTTATAGGTTTGAATTGATATTGAGAAATACGCTTCAAATCTTGATCTAAGATGAATATCTGTTATATTTTAAATTCTAGACATAGATTTAGTTTAGTATTCACATAAAGTATCTATTATCATTCTTATTCACAAATTCCACCACCAATCATTCACAAAAACAAAGGCAAAACTCTCTTCATTTTTTTCAAGTCATTTATTTCTTTTTATTAAACAGGTAGACTCTTATGATTGTTCTTTATTTGATTATATTGCATTTTTATTTTTATTTTATTTATTTAGTACCTTAATCATCACCATTTTGTATGGAAACTCAATTGATTTTAAATCAAGAGTTGAAAAGTATTCTTGAACCTCCATAAGCAAAAGTGATTTGTTGTTGTTGTTTAATGGATTTATGCATTTTCTTTATTTATTTCTATTGCATTTTTATTCTTGATTTATTTATTTAGTACCTTAATCATCACCATTTTGCATGAAAACTTCATTGATTCAAAATTAAGAGCTTAAAGTATTCTTGAGCCTCCGTGGGTAAGAGTGATTAAATATGAATTAATTTTTTCATTTTTTTCTGTAAATTTTTGTTGTTTATTTTCTAATTTTGAGCATAGATCCTTGTTCGTGAGATAGAGTGGAGAAATTTTCATTATTCATTTGCCTAGTTTCATGAAAAATTGAGCAAGTTATGACCAAATCAAGTCAAAAGATGGTTGTTGCATTTTTTTATATTTTTTGAAATGTTTTCATTTATTTTCTAAATTTGAGCATATATTCTTGTTCATGAGATCGAGTAGATGAATTTTCATTATTCGTTTGCTTAATTCCATGAAAAATTGAGAAAGTTATGACATTTTTACTATTTTATTGGAAACATTTTCTTCAATTTTTGGTGCTTACAGGATTAGTACCCAAATGCGAGATTGGGGAAGAAGAAGTCTTCTCACCCCCCCCCCCCCCCCCCCCCTTGATTGCTCAGCGGACCCTTGTAGGATTCCTCCTTTGGTCCTAAATTATTTTCCTAGTTGCACCCTCATTTTGTAACTCACTTTGTCTTTTGTTTATTTTTATTTATTGTTTTTCTTTTTAGAAATAGGGCCTTAAGCCCATTTATCTTTTTTTTTTTTTTTACTATTTCACACCTTATGTATTGATAATACATCTCCTTCCCTCTTATTATTTCTTTTATGATTCATTTACTTTATTTTTCGCATTTTCTTTTATTATCCATTATTGCATCAAGTATACCCCCTCTCCCTTTATTTGTACTTTTCTTCTCATCCTAGCCTTGTAATTTCTCAATGTAACTGATGCAAAATAGTGGATTGGGGATTTAGGTTTTTGTTGGGATTTGGGTACTTACTATGCATGTTTACTTTATTTTTCTATTTTTTATGAAACCATTTTCAAAACATCAAAATAAACTCAATCCATATATCGAGCATCACTTTCAAACCCTTGTAAGTCGATTGTCTTGTGCATTACCATCAACCAAATCCTAACCCACTACTTATAAGTCAATTTCCTTGTGCATGGCCATCAATCTCTTACATTCGTATCCATTCACACTACTTTAGTAATAAATCTTCAAACCTCAATCCAATGTCGAGTGCTTTTTCAAAAAAAAACTTTTTTCATTAAACATGGAAAATATGGTTAGGACGACTATATCCTCTCTATCTTAAGTGTTTGGGTTGTTGTTCGTCTAAGCTCGTGGTCCAAACATTTGGCTTCCTTTACCTAATCAACCTAATAAGTGAATCATGATTCACCTCATCTTTTCAACAAAACTTCTAAAACTTTTTCAATTTAAAACTTTTTCACAAACGAAAGACTTAGTCTATTTCACGATAATGCATACCTGCTTCCGCATGTGAAGGTCGAGCGTTTTCCACCCGAAGGCAACGATGTCCATAATATATAAATCCATGATGCAGTCATCCATTCTTGTAGTGATGCTAACATTCTCTTATCCATGTGTCGAGTAGCATTGTTTTTCGTTTGAAAGCGGTCGAGTACCTGTCGCTAAAATCAATCAACAAAATCGGGGTTTTATACCCTGAACTATGAATGCTCTGACTTTCCCATAGGGAATATGTAGGCACAACTGAAGGGTGTGAAAACACTTAGAAGTGGGGGTTGAATAAGCAGTTTTCTTTAGCAAATGAAATTCACACGATATTTTTATCCTATTTTGTTTGAACTCAAACTACTCCAGTCCACCCGTCAAGGTGATTTCGCCTCTCTTAGTGAGGACTTAATCCATTATAACCAAACTGATTACAAATGCACAACCAACTGGTGTGACTAACAATGCAACGCATAAGCCAACTGCAAGTGACTAACACCTCTAAGACTAACTAGTCCTAGCCCTCTTGAGAAATTTGACCGAACTGGTCTCTCAAGGGACAATTATAGATAAGAACTTCTAACAATAGTGTTTCAGATTGCTTCTAAAAAGATTTATCACAACATTGATTTTTCACTAATTTTAAGTACAATGAATATGAATAGTATGAACGAATTATTTTTCTTCAGCGTAATTGTTCACGTTCGTATCTCTTAGTTTTTTTGTTGTTTCAAATGATCTTCTATTTATAGCCTTTGTAAGATGTTGTTTGTTGCTTCCTCGTAAGTTGTTTTTGCAATAAATGTTGCGTGTCGGGTTGGTGAATTGAGCTTTCCGTGCTTCTTGAAATTTGTTCCTTAAAACTGTTTCAGCCGTCTTTTAATCATTATGTCTCTAACGGTATTTTATGTTGTATCAGAACTTTGCATTTTGATTTTTTTATTCATAAACTTCTGTCTTGACTTTGTGAATATAGCTTTTATCACAATTTGTCTACAACGGTTGGTGCATTCATAAGTTACTTCATGTATTAGAACTTCTAGAACTTTAGCGTGACTTTTCTCTCTTCGTTTGTTCAGCTTTACACAAGTTCATGTTCTGATGGTACTTGAGTTAAAACTTCATCTAAAATACGAAATATATAATTAGAGTACCACATTTACTTATACAATATTTATTTAATTGTTATCATCAAAACACTAAGATATGATTAGAACGAAACTATGTTCTAACAACAACATGCAATGTCTTGGCGAGCACAATAAAAAACCAAAAATATTTTTCTTTCTTTAATAAGTAGACTTTTAAGCTAGCATTCTCTTGCAAACCGAATAAATTGGTACCATCGAGTACGATGGATGTGAGGGATGCCAATACATTCCCCTTGCATAATCGACTCCTAAACCCTAATTTGGTTGCGATGACCATCTTATCCTTTCTTTGTGGGTTTTATCGATATTTTCCCTTTCCTTTTGGAATAAATGAAATCTGGTGGCGAATTTGTTGTATTTTGAGTATGTGATGCACTCGAGGTATTTTTCGTGTCGCGGAAGTTGGCGACTCTATTGGGGACTTCCTTCCCCCTAAAGTGAGACCAACCTAGTTTAGTTGTTTTGCTTTGTTTGTTAGCTTGTTTGCTTTTCTTCATCATGTATATATTTTTTTATCTTGCTTATTCACTTGCGGGATTAGAAGTATTACTTTGTGAGATAAGTCCTCTACCCGGACTTGAGTGTACCTTCTTCATTCTCCATTTACGAGTTTTCATTATAAACGTTGAATTTGTCAAGTGATCTTGAAAACTATTTTTCTTAAATAAATGCTAAAACACTTAAACATATTCAAACACTTTTGAAAACCTAAAAATTATATTATCATAGACTGTCATCATAACCCCAAACTTACACTATTACTTGTCCTCAAAGAACTCTTTCATAATTGTGATCTTCCTCGACACTTTATACTTACTAAACCAATGACAGACACCAATCGTTGCACAGTTATCACTTTTGTTCTTTGCTTTAATCCAGCATAATCCAAAGAGTTTTTCTTCCATTTTCTATATACTCAACCTTCTTTCAATATCAACGTTCACTCATATTGAAACAATATGGTAAACATCCATTCACGTACAATTGACTAAAACATATGAATTTGCAAAATAAATTTAAAATTCGTCACTTTCTATTCAAAAACATGCTTTTGAGGCTTTTCATAGGTTGTAACGTGGCTTATGTCAATGTGGGATATATTTGGCCAATAGGTTTAATTTCTTAGAGTTAAGTACCTACTACCTTCCTAATTTTATACCATCCTTGCATATTATTTGTTTTCCTTCACTTATAGGTACTAAAATTCAGATTTTTTTTCTTTTTTTAGAAGCTCTAAATTTTAATCAATATAATAGTTTTTCTAGCTTCTATTCATTTTTTTGGTCAAAATTTTTTTATTCTCAGATTCTAGTACATCATCCCCAAACTTAAATAATTTCTTATTCCATAAGAAACCCCAAGCTTAGCTTTTCGCATGTATTATGACAATTCATAGAAAAATAAAAATCTACCTACCTCTAAGGAGATGGTGGAAATGTTTCTCTTTCAGGTAAATCAACTAAGTATGTGGCTAAGCCAATGAAAAAATGACTCCGGCTAAAAGGGTTTAGCAACGGATAAAAATTCTTTCCAGGTTCGCCTAAGATAGGTTCTAAGTTTAAACAAACAACTTGCCTCAGCGTGTAATCAAACAGACAGACAATAATTTAGAAATCGAGCAAATTCTAATAGATGAACAATCATATAGACACTCATAACAAAAAAGAAGGTAAATAGTGGAATTATTTGGCTCAAACCTTACTTGCTGAGATATCCAGTAATTTAGAAGAAGATTGTTGAATATTACTCTTCTTCATACTTTGTCAATCTGCATTTTGAACTTCTGTAACCAGTGTTTTAAAAACCGGACCGGACATCAAACCGGTGAGGGTACTGGGTCACTGGTTTATTGGTCGAACTACTGGGTTACTGGTCGAACCGCATGACTAAATCGGGTTAAACCGGTTAACTCGGTTGAATAGACCGGTTGTTATAACAAAATTATATAGGTATAAAATCTGTCGAACCGGATGATTCAGTCTCTACAAAATATAACTAGCACTTAAATTTTTTTAAAATATCATATTATAAAAAAATTCACAAGTTCATAATTTAAATTCAAATTTTACACATAGGTATCACACACAATAAAATAGTACATAATTATAAAATATAATTGCAAACAAAAGTTTAATCGCAACATAATCTAATTGAATAATTTATAACAAAATAATTTCATTATCTACTAAATTTAATTTTAATAAAAGAAAAATTGTTGAAAATTTCTTTATAGACCTCCCAACTTTCTAGCCCACCTCTGGTGAAAAACCCAAACTACCCCTGACTTCGGAAATGCATCTTCGAAATGCAAGAAAAAGGTGTTTTCGGAGATGCATCTCCGAAAGCGCCTTTTTTTTTGAAAAAATTGTCTTATTTCGGAAGTTCATTTCCGAAAACAGCATTTCGGAAGTTCATTTCCGAAATACTGGGCGTTTTGCAGATTAAGCAAAACAGCCCCCTCCCCCATTCATTTAACCCTAATCCTATTCTAAACTCAACCTCTCTTTAAAATTTCTGCAAAAAGCAAGTGTGAAGTATCAGAGATTGCCAACATCTTCTTTCAATCTCAATCTAAATCATCCCAAACTCTATTAGTGGTAAGTTTAGTGCATTTTTTTCAATTTTTAGATCCATTATTATATCTCTATTAGGGTTGTTTAGGTTGTTTAGATCCATTAGTCAAACTCTAAACTGCTATTTAGGTTGTTTAGAATGAATAAAATTAGTTATGTTTTAGGATTTTGGGGTCTGCCATTGGAGGTTGCAGAGAAGTTCTTCGCAGGGGTGTTTCAGAAGTTCATTTCCGAAAACACCTCCATTCCCGGTTTCGGAAATGAACTTCCGAATTGTATCAGAAGTGTAATTTTTTTAGTTCTTTATGTTGTCTCGCATATTAATCGATTTCAATTGTTTTCAGGAACATGTCAGACAACCTAGCACGCATCAGACAGGGTAGAGAGACCCAGACTGTGTCGGCTAGACGCGAGCAGGCGGTGCAGCTGGCGTCGACACGGGGACGAGGGCAAGGCCGGGGACGACGTGTGCGAGTTCCCGTGGAGATGGACGAGGGTACCTCTACATCTGGATCGATGAGTCGTCTGGCTCGGGTATCTTCTTCCCGCCAGCAAGAGAAGGAGGAGGTACCGGAGGTGGCAGTATCATACCACGAGGCGGAGGATGTACCGGATGTTGACCCTCCACTCAGGGAGGAGGATGAGCAGGAGGAGGGCTTCCCGGGAGGGCCCAGTGACACTTCATTGCCGATATCCTACCGCGATCACGTCGCTCGGCGGATCTGGAAGGGAGAGGTATTTTTTATAATTTGCCCGACTACATTATTTAACCGTTTATAATTTAGACGTTTATTCAATATTTTATTAACCGTCTATTTAACATAATTTTTTATTTGTTTTTTTGTAACAGGAGAGAGAGCCGTTGAAAATGGTGAACCATGCCCGAAAGATTTTCAGTCTGTTTAGAACGACTGCCGAGTGGTTTAACGACGCTGTGAGAGGTTCAGGGCTCAGTTGGCTCTGCATGACGGGGTACACCACCATCAGCCACGGAATGCAGGGGGGTTTTGTGGAGCGGTGGCACAAGGAGACGTCTTCTTTCCACTTGCCGATTGGGGAGATGACAATCACCTTGCATGATATGCAGTGTCTTCTCCACCTGCCGATCAGGGGGCCACTGTTGACCCACTCTCGGATCTAGAGGGTCGAAGCCATTGAGTGGATGGCGCTCTATTTGGGTATGGAGCCCGAAGTTGCTGACTTTGAGTGCGCCACGACATCTGGGCCTCATATCCGGTTCACCACACTGAGCCGCTACTTCGAGCACCACCTGGTGGCGGCGGCCGAGGCTGAGGATGCGGGTGACGAGCTATTTACACATTATCATCGTGGTTGCGCTCTCCGGTGCTGGTACATGCATGTGGTAGGCGCTGCGATCTTTGTGGACAAGAGTGCGAGGTACATCGACGTGACCTACCTCTGTTACTTCATGGACTTAACCACCGTTCATTAGTGGAACTGGGGGGCAGCTACTCTGGCATACCTATACCAGAAGCTGAATGAGGCCTCCAACTGGAGGACGAGGCAGTTGACCAGATCCTGCACACTACTCACGGTACGTTTCATTTTAATTGTTCCGTATTTATTTATGTTTCGTATTTGTGTTTCGTATTTATTTATGTTTTAGAGCTGGATCATCTCCTACTTCTCCTGCATCCACGGCTTCCACATCGATCCTGCGTACGTTGACGCCATGCCCAGGGCCGCCAGATACGTTCTCCAGAGGGGGAACAATGCGGTGGGACCATACCGTGGGTTTGGACCGCACGATGCACGATGACGTCACCTGGAGGCCGTTCAGCGACTACACTCAGATTGTCCCCTTTGACGGCATATCTCTATGTTCTGGCTGGTTGGCATGCGTGACTACCATCATGGTCCGGTATCTCCCTGAGCGGTGCATGCAGCAGTTCGGATTTGTGTAGATGATACCCAGGTCACCCTTTGAGGCTGCTCCCGACACAGTGACCAGAGTGCAGCTCACTGCCATGTTTGAGGATTGGGAGCATCATGTGGTACCGGAGGAGTATCGTCGCATGCGGGTCACCCAGGACTGGCACAGGGTGGAGGGGTACGTCACATGGTTCTATCGGGTGTCACATCCTCTGCTGACACCCGACGCTCCTAGGCCAGCACACGAGGAGATCTTGGAGAACCAGCAGGCCGAGGATGACCACGCCATTGATCTCCTGCCGATCTGCCAGCGAATAGAGATGCTTGGGCGGGACGCGTTGGATCGAGGTGTCGTTCATCAGGGCGGTCCAGAGGCAGTCGCCGTGATGGAGATGATCGTCACTGATGCGGGCCGTGCGGCGGCATACAGGCGGCAGAGGAGGGCCCAGGGTGAGAGGGTTAGGCATACCCAGTAGTGGTCGGGTTTATTTTTTTTTGTTTTCGGATTGTATCTTTCGTACACTATTATTATTTGGATTTGGATCGGATCGGTTTGTATATATCACTATTCTTATCATATTAGTATATTAGTATTTTCTGTTTATATATCGCTTATTTTATTTGCCGTCTTTCTTTAATTAAAAATACGAGGCTGTTTCCAAAATCATAAAAAAAAAACACAATTTCTGCATAATTCGGAAGTTCATTTCCGAAACCCCCCAAAATCTGAAAAAAGGTGTTTTCGGAAGTTCATCTCCGAAAACACCCCCCATTTGGTGTTTTCGGAGATGAACTTCCGAAGTCTGAGAAAATTTTAAAAAAAAAATACTTCGGAAGTTCATTTCCGAAGCAGGGGTAAACTGGGGTTTTCGCTGGGGGTGGCCCCCATAGGGAGGTGGGTAAAGAAAAAACCAAATTGTTTGAATGTTGGGATCTTCTTCAATATCAAAGTCATCGGTAACAAAATCAACCGCATTTGCAACAATTTTTTATTATTTTATTTTATTTTATTTTATTTTTTATTTTAATTTTTAATTAAAATAGTCAAAACGATGTTGTTTTAATTTTTTAAAATTAAAAAAATTAAAAAAATAAAAAATGTATTTAAACCGCCGGTTCACAAAAACCGCCGATTTTCCCAGTTTTAGCGGTTTAAACCGGTTTTGACCGGTTCACACCGGTTCAATGACATTCCCGATCCAGCTATTGAACCAGACCGATTACCTGGCCGGTTTCCGGTTCGACCGATCCGACAGGCCGGTCCAGTCCGGTTTTTAAAACAATGTCTGTAACAACTCTGCATTATCTTTTCTTTTGTTTTTATTTACTTGTGTCTTTATTCTTTTTTTCATTAGTAGAAACAAATTTATTCGTTAAATAAAGAACATATATAGTTCACAAACAGAGAAAGCATACTTAATAAAAATTGAATTCAAAACTTTAAAGATAAAACGAAAGAAAACAAAATAAATCAAATTCGTAGGTTGTCTCCCATAATGCTTATTTAAGGTTCTTAGTTTGACTTTTTCATTTCCTATTAGGGCGACATATATGACACTAAAAACACATCATCTTTGTTATTCTTCTTTTTGGTAAGAATCCCATGAACTTAAGGTATTAAAGATGTTAATTCCATATCTTCTTCAACTTGATAATATCGAACAAGACTTAAATGACATTCAGTAATTTATCAATTTATTTTCTTTCATCTACCTTGTTACTAAAATGACTTTTAGGAACATGCTTTTGTCGAATATTTTCTTATTAGATATCTATGTCTAAATAAATTACTGAATTTGAAGTTTCATCTAAAACTAGATCATCCTCACTTAACATTCTTTCTCTTTTCTCTTATCTACTTTTCTCCTCAAATCCTTCTATTCTTGATTTAGTATTTTTCATCTGATGAAATGCTTGTTTCTTCTTCTTGTTCTATTTCAACTCCACCTTCACCGACTACTCCCATTCATTTTTGACTCCTCTCTCAATTTTTCATTCCTAACAATATCCACTGTATTTCCATTAAAAACTCCACTATATTGAGCTGCCAATGTTTAGATAACTTCCTAATTTGGGTTTAAAGATTCTTAATGGATGCTTCAGTGTTCCTCCTCATAGTCTCTCAATTCTTGGTTATAGTCTCAAAGTTATTTTGAATCATTTTTATGAATTAGTTCGTATTCTCTTTTAGAAGAGACGACTCCCTTAGTTGTGGATTGTCCCACCATAGATTATAATTGTTTCTGTAAAGATATGAGTACTCTTGATAATTTCTAGCATAATGTATCTCTCTTGTACACAATCCTATAGTACTTTAAAAATCAATTTAATTGTGAAAAAGTGGCAAGACCATTTGATAAAATTAATAATATTAATAATAAGAAATATGTGTGAAAACTAGTCATTCATTAGAAACCCATTTATATTCATGTATTTTTTTTTTATATTAAGGCTATATTTATTTTTGTTGTTTATGTTTTGAATGAAACCATCTATATTCATATATTTTGTTTTTTCATATTAAGACCATGTTTATTTGTTGTTTATGTTTTTAATTTTATTTAGAGATGATAGTACTTGATGAAATAGTATTAAATTCATTAAACAATTCTTATTCTTCACAACAATATTTACCATTTTTAATTAATAAAAAGAATTAAATTTAAATAATATTGATGTACCATTTATTCTTAAAGTGTAGTGTCATGCTCTTATTAACTTATAGTAAAAAGTATTTCTCCTTCATGAATATTTAACATATTTATTAATTTATTAATTCCATTTTATTCTTTTTTATTAGATATAGTCAATGTTGTTTTTCATCTTATTTCTTGATATTTAATTGAAATTAATAAAAATATTTATGCAGCTTTTACACTATAGTGTGATATTCCTATCAACTTATAACAAAAATATACTTCCTTCTCATTCATGAAGTTTTTAACAAATTTATTACTTCATTTTAATTTAAAATTTTATTCTTTATTTTATTTTTATTTAAGATAGTTATCTTTGTTTTTATATATATCTTCAATTATTTATTTAAATTATAATACTTATCAATAATAATTTATATAATTTACCTTGCATCGGACAAACATTTAATTTTTTAAGTTTTGATAAATTTTTAAATTTGCAAGTGTTACGTTTGAAGAAAAGAGACAAATAAAAAGGTGAGAGATATTAAGAAATTCAAAAAAGTCAAAAAAAGTAAAAATAAAAAGCTTTGGAAAAAAATAGAAATAAAATAATCATATAAAAAAAAGTGTATATACATAAACCTTCAAAAGCTACGCCCACTTGCCACATGACATTCCAATCACAGTGACTTATTATTTCTCAAAGAATCAAATTAATTATCTTCAAAATGAAAAAAAAAAAAAAAACTAGCATAATGACAATGAAATTGAAAATTAATCAATTATTTTTAAATAGTACGTATTTCAGAGATATCATCCACTAGCAATTGTGAAGATATTTCATTTAAGGATCTAGAGCATATTTCTATCCAAAAGAATAAAAAATATCTAGAGCATATTTAAATTTAAGGATCGTCTCTTTCAAATGGAGAATTTACGACCACTTGCATGACAATTATCATTAAAAGAACACTGTAATTTAATACTTTAGCAAAATTGTAAGGTTTACAAAATAATTTTGCTTAACATGATATTTATAATTTAGAGAATGAAGATCTGTCTTGGACAACATAGTTTATATCTTCTTTATATTTTTGATTTATAAATAAAGGAACAATAAAAATAAGTGGAAATAAAAACTAAAATGATTATTTAATAATATAAAGAAGAAATGATGATAAAAGATATGTGTAAGTATTATATTTCTGTAAATAAAAAAACACATGTAAAATGACAAATATTTTTAAACAAAAATGAATAAGATAAAAATGATAGAAATTGTTGTAAATTTAGAGTAAAAATGAATTGTTTTAAAGAATGATTTAGGTGATAAAATGTCGAAGCTTGTGAAATGTACAAGAAAACTAATAATGAAATTAAGAAGACGATGAGTGAAGCAAGAATTCAAACTTTTGACGGATTATACCAATCTTTAGGAATCAAGGAGTGAGAAAAATCTATATATAAGCTTGCTAAGGGAAGAGAAAGAAAGACAAGAGATTTGGCTCAAGTGAAATGTGTTAAAGATAAGGTAGAATCTTGGTTTAGAAAAAAAATATAAAGGATAAATGGAAGACATATTTCTACAATTTATTTAATGAAGGATATGATATGTCAACGGACTCAAGTAGCCTCCACATTAGGAAAGAGAATCGAAACTATAATTACTATTGTCATATTCAGAAATAAGAGGTATGAAATGATGTTCCGGAGGAGATAGATGTTGAATACGATGTTAGAACAAGTTGTCTGACAAGTTAAACCAGATTTAACACACAGATGGATAATAATGCATAGTCAATGTAAAGCACTAAATAACACCAGACATCGTTAACGCAATTCGGTGAAACCACACCTACATTTGGAGGGAACTCTATCCAAGAAAAGAAACTCACTATTAGTAACTTAGTACGCGTAATTTTATAGGAACAACAAGTCCATGTTGTTAAATGTCTCTTCCTAGCACTACCCAATGAACTTCTATTCAGGGACTCCCCCTAAATATGAGATTATATCTCATTTTCTTTCAATCACTAATCCCAGGGGATCAACTTTAATAACAACCCTATTGAAGGTTGAGTGCTACAACTCAACTAAGACAAAATAACAACTATGCCAAGTTATTGAAACATAGAGTGGTGTACACAAAGATTCTACTATAACCCTTATTATGGCATTATCGTGGAATACAAGTTACAAAGACTCAAACCCTAACATAAAGAACCTAGTATTTGTACACAAAATCTATGTCTCAAGAGTGAGACTTGAGCCTCCTTATATAACAATGTCTTCTAAACTTTTATCCTTTGGATATCTGATTTTATTGCCTCCAAAAAATAACAGAATATGTTGGATATGATCTTCTCCTCAAATATATCCAACTATAAGATATGATTTACTTCTAACTCAAATTCAAACTTAAATCTGATTTGAACGTCTCCAGTTATCAACCAAATTAGCTAAACCATTGCTAAAATAACTGCAACAAATCTAATCAAATCCTAATTAGAATTGTGCACCAAACAACATCCATATAATCTACTGTCAAGGCCATATGTTGCATTGCACACATGTTGAAGCATCGTGTTCAACATGTTGCACCAGTACATCCAAATTAACTCTTTAGCTTGAATCTGTAGATCTTCTTTATAAATTGAATCTTGGATAGAATAACTCATAACCATAACTACAATAACATTTGTGTGTTGTAAGAAGCCATATGTTGCACCACTTATGTTGGAACATCGGGTTCCACATGTGTCCCTTCTACATCAGAACTAGCTTGAACCAATTCCATGTTGTGTTGCATAATGAAGCCAATCACAAAAGAAACTTCATTCTCCCGCTTTGGAAAATTTTGGCAAAACAACTCTTCGAGCATAAAAACATAGTTGAGTACTAGAGAAACATATCAATAGTAGCTAAAGTTAAATCATCAAAGCAAATTAGCAGTAGTAGAAGTCAGCAGCAATTTGTAGCACAGACGGAAAATCATAAGGTAGTTATACGCACATGAGTTTGTATGTCAGAGGTCATGAGGTAGTTACACATACACGAGAATGATACACTATCATTATTAAGCTCCAAAATAGTAAGTCATGCAATCATTCAAGATGAGTTAGTCATGGATGAACACACATAAGTTAGTAGTCAGTAGTCAAAGATCAGAAGCTACTAATAACACACATAAAGAATAACACATGCAGATCTAGGCCAGATGTTGCAACATGTGTACTTTCTTCATAAAACCATAGAACTAGCTAGTATCAATTATTACTAAACACATAAGAGAACAACATAAATCAGATCTGTAATACCCTTCTAAAACCCCACGATTTTCACGAATATTTTTAATAAATAAATAAACATAAAGCAAAGCAAGGATGTCACATCTTCATAAAACCTCACAAACAACTAATCCTGCTCCGTAACACGGGTTGTAAAATATTTAAACATAAATAATATCTTTAGTGCCATTAATCAAATTATTTCAAACCTTGTAGCGGAATAAATATCTCTTAGAAACTTCTTCACAAATTAATCATTACCATGAAAATTAGTTCAAACATCGATAAAATCATCATACTCCGTGTTTATAACTTCATGATTATAAAAGTAATATAAAACATTCAGAATAAAAAAATGCTCAAGGTCCACAATCAATCCATCCCAATCCCGATGTTACATATCAGAGCAAGACCCACTAGACTCAAAGAAACTGAATAACGCACTCCGAAGGTACCTCTTATGCTTCCTGCACTAAACTTGATCACTTACGCGTTACCCACGTGGAGGTAACATTCAAAAAGGCAGGGTGAGTAAATCGCAATCATCATAAAAAGCATAAGTAATAGATATATTATTCATGGCATAGGAATAACAACAACATGACATCAATTACGACATCTATAATACAACATCAATTTGACAATTCTTCTTACCAAACATCACAAATCGAAACATCCAACAAACACATCAATTTATTCAAGTATTTAATACATCATAATCATTATAAAAGACATAAGGAATATATATAGCAGTCATATCAATAAAACAATAATCATATAACATCATTTAATACAACACATCAATTTATTCAAGTATTTAATACAACATCAATTTGACAATTCTTCTTACCAAACATCACAAATCAAAACATCCAACAAACACATCAATTTATTCAAATATTTAATACATTATAATCATTATAAAAGACATAAGGAATATATATAGCAGTCATATCAATAAAACAACAATCATATAACATCATTTAATATATTACATCATATAACAACAATTATCGGTTCTTCACTTCATAGCATCATCAATCCAAGAATAAATAAAATAGGCTTAAATTTACTTTTGGTCCCTGTAAGTTAGCGAGTTTTTGATTTTCGTCCCTGTAAGTTTTTTTTGTTGGTATGAGTCCCTATATCTTACTTTTTGCTTGTAGTTTAGTCCCTAAAGCCAAAATCTGCAGGAAAATCTGCAGGCTTTCCTGCAAATTTTCCTGCGGATTTTGATTTTAGGAACTAAAACAAACGCGAAAGTGAAATATAGGGACTCAGACCCAAAAAAAAAACTTACAGGGACAAAAATCAAAAACTCGCTAACTTACAGGGACCAAGGGTGCATTTAAGCCAATAAAATACCTCACTTAAAATATACCAAACACCATCTTCCAAGTATTGTGCAATGCCACAGATAATGAAATGCAACTTCATAAGACTCATGCATGTGGTACCAAAACATCACTTGACTTAGTCATCGTTATTCTCCAAAGATCTGCACCAATAGGATCGATTCCCGCTTGGAACTGGAGCACCTCACAAGTTGCACTCAATCCACACTTTGGGATTGAGGCCATCTGTAATACGGTGAACTGACTTTATTTGAAATATACAGATAGCAAGAGTCGCCACCGACTTTTATTTTATCCAAATTAACAGAAAGGCTAAAAGAACAGAAAAAAACCTTTTAAGTAAAAACTGAGTTCGGGGGGTAATTTATGCAAAGGGAAGGTGTAAGGCACCCTTTGCATCCATGGTTTTCCATGGGCTCTTAATTGCTTTGCTCTTTAGTTTTGAAGCCAAAAGTTTCAGAAATGTAGAAGAAGAGGAATAAGAACTTTAGCTCGTAAAATAAGCGTAGCCTTATTGAAGGTTTATGAAAAAGTGTAAGAAAAAGATTTTTAAACCAGAGCAAAGCAATTAGGGGCAAATTATCTGGTTAGATGAAAAATGTTCTTTTAGCCTTCCAGGGCTATCCATACCATAAGAGGGTAAGGAAGTCCTTCGATTCGGAGGTTGAAGGATCGTCGAATTATCGTTCGCCACAAGACTGTCCCATGCCATAGAGGGGCAGGTAGTCTAAGGGAAGGATCAAAATAGCCTTTCGTTTAGGCAACCAGAGGATACCTCAGCCTTTCGTAGGCAACATCGAGGGACGAGATCATATTAGCGAATCGAAGGCAGCATCATTAGGGACTTATGATCCTAGAATGAACCGAGGGCAACATTGCTAAGGTATCCTCGTATTCGAGGGACTTGGCTATTCTGCATTAAAACACAAGGCAACAGGCAACAGGCAACAAGAGGAGTACCATAAAAGGTGCGTGGGTGCAACAATCATGTGATTAAATTCAGAATAAGTTATCTTGTAAAATTAGGTGATTCTAATTCAGTTCAGGGTTATCACTCCCTAGGATTACTAACCACACAATATTATAATATGACAGATTTAAGTGCCTTCAAGGCCACACAATACAACCTCGGAGCAGATACAAAAATATTATGGAAATGAGGGAAGAAAAGCAATAAAACCCCACAAGGCAGATATTTCTGACATAAGTAATAATAAAAGGAAAACAAAGTAAATTGAGTTTCAGGGTTACCAAACATTTGAGCTTTGATTGATTTGTTAACCCTGAAAATCGGAAAAGGAAAAATAGACAGAAAAGGGGGTGAGTGTAGGCGGAGTTCATTATATTTGAAGGCAAACCCTAATTTTAAATAAAAGAGGAAAAAAATAACAAATACTTAAATAAGGATTAAATCGGGACTTAGCTTTTGATCTGATATGGCGCGTAGGCGGACGAACCCTGATGGTAACCCTGAAAAAACTGCACAAAGAAAAAAAGAAGTTTTTTTAGTGTATGACTGATCGAATGATGAACCTCGTAAACCCTGATTAGGGCACAAGTTAACTATGATTAATAAAACCAGATTAATTAATTATTGGTTTTTAACCTAATTAATTAAATCGGCGAAAATAAAATTTCGATTATCTAACCCTAATATATATTTTTTTATCAATTAATAAGAATTAATTAAAATTAAACAACTAATTTAGGCAAATTAAATTAATTTAAACAAAACAAAAAAACAAATTATTAATAATAATTAATTATTTTTCTTAAATAAATAAAAAAAGAAAGTTTAAAGAAAAATTTGTTTTTTGAAGAGTTTTTTTAGAGATTTATAGATATATAAAACATTTATACAAAATATATGAAAAAAAGGTCATTTTTAAAAAAAAGAAAAATAAAATAATGATAAAAGAAAATAGAAATCTCAGCTTGTAATCTGGTGTGATACACCCCTGGAGGACCACGATATGCCTGCAACCTTGTATTCGTTGGATCTTGGAGTGATGGAGATCTGGTGGCTGGAAGGAAGAGGCGCAACATAAGCGCGTACGGACTGGCTGCACAGAATCTATGGACAACAATCCTCAAAGAAAATCAAACAAAAATAGTGCATCTAGCAGGGATCGAACCCGCGTTTCTCCATTCACCAATCAGCCCTCTGCGCCAACTATACTGCAAGCGCTTTTTGTTAATACGAATCAAACAAAACATATACAAAAAAATCAACTATTTGAATAAGGGAAAAGCACGCTGGTTATTGTTCTTCTTCCTCCTTCATACTGATTTCTTTTGCTACGAATTGCCTGCAGATCTGCCATGGTTTCCAAACGTAGCCATATACCTGCTCATGTTAAATCCACCAAATTAAAACATAAATGAAACATAAGGACATGGATCGACCTGAAATTGTCTCCTGAACTCAATTATGCCTTCGACTTGGTCTAATTTTGGCTGATTCGTGAGGCCCCAATTTGGAAGCACCGAACCCTAACAATGGCACAACCCTAACCTTGTACAAAAAAACTCAATTAAATTATCCAGGAACATCATACAGGTTATCATGATCATGAATATATAAACCAAAAATGTTTATGATGCGTGTATGATCGGAATCGAAAATTAAAAAAACAAGGCAAACCGTGACCACAATGGTACTGATTCTGGATGCTTTATGACTTGGTATTGGTCTGGATCGCTTCAGGAGCTTCGTGGGAGTGTGAATGAACCTTCAAAACCCTTTGAGATTGGCTATATGTCCCAAACCGAATGTGAATTTTTTATGAAAAATTGAGTTTGGTTATGTAGTTCTTGGCAGCCAATCCTTATGAAAAATCCGTCCCTGACCATCTGAGGAATTTGTATATATATATATATATATATATATATATATATATATATATATATATATATATATATATATATATATATATATATATATATATATATATATATATATATATATATATATATATATATATATATATATATATATAATAGATGCAATTAGGTCACTAATCTTGGCTTGAATCTTCATTGAATCAAATATTGGGAATTTGATTAAAATTGATTTGTAAATATTTCCAAATTTGCTCAATCTCAATTTCTATCTTTCCAAAATTCTATGCCACGAAATTTGCATCAAATATAGAGTATTTTGATGATTAGAATTGATTGGAAGCAAAAGCAAAACAAATCCTTTGTATTTTTCTTAATTATTTGATTTAAATTGCATTTTTAATGAATAAAATTCACTAAAAATAAAAATAAGAATCAAAAGAGTGTGGCATTGGGTATGGACATTATTGGTGACTTGTGGAACAAGATTGGATCAAAAAAAGATTGGGCCCATTTGCAAGAAAATCCATTTTGAAACCTTTTGTTTCACATTTTTTCTTAAAAAAATGTCCAACTTTGACAAGGCATATCTCCCTCAATTTTTAAGATATGGAGGAGTTCTAGGACTTTTTGGAAACCTCAAGATGTCTTCTACAAGCCACTTTGGAAGATATTTTTCATTTGGAGATTTTATCTTGATGATATTGCTCCTGACAAAAAACTGCTCTCGGTTGACTTTCAAAAATGACCTGTAATCTTTTGATCTATATCTCTCAAATGAAGCATTTTTAGACTTGGCATGTGAGAGACAAAATTGTAGAGAATTCAATTTCCTTCAAAATGAGCTTTGGATGGAAAATTTCTGATGCTCCATGTGGAAGTTATGGCTGGTCAAAGTTCAGTTGACTTTCTCCTATGAAAACCCTAATTTAGAAACTTTTGAATTTGTTGATTTATGATCTTTTCTTGATGAACCATGATCAATCCTTGATCAAATGGTGAATGATACTTCAAAATAAGGATGTTGACAAAAAAATTAGGAGTTTTGAATGTGGTTTGACCACAGTTGACTTTTAGGTCAAATCAGTCGACTGTTGACTTTTTGAACTGTTGACTGAGCAATCTTGAGAATCAGAGTCTGAAACTTGGCATGAGGACCCTTTAAAGCATATGAGAGGCCATGGGATACATTTGAGGTCTTAGAACATGATTTTACTTTGAGAAATTCAAAACCCTAGTTTAGAGGCTGCTGTTTAGGAGACAGACTGCATGCTTCCTTCTTGTGTATCTTTGAGCATTTGAAAGTCAGATGGATTGAAATATGAATAAATATGATGGGCAAATTTTGGGGTATGACACCATCACTGGACCAAAACGTCCTAACATCATTGGATAAATATCTTGCAAACTTCACTGGACAAAAGTCCTATAAATTCTATGAATGCATGATGCGCAACACCACATAAAATACGACCCCGACTAGTCAAAACGCATCATCATTCATCATATTTATCATACATCATCACATGCTTAATTTTACACACGTCATCATAACATAATCGATTCATCATATTTCATCACATACTTCATATTACACACATCATCATAACATCATCGATTCATCATTTAACATACGTCAAGTTACGACAAGGCATAGTTAAATTAATTCACAATAGAAAGCATTACATATTGGTATATCACCACATGATCTCATAATCTCATAATAAGGAAAACACACATCATAATCATAATAACATCATGTCATCATAAAGAAAACACTCAACAAGTTATACCAAAACATGTCAAAATGAACTCATAACAAATGGCATACTTCTTATGTTAACATTACATAGTTCATCACTTAATCCAAATTCAAGCACTATAAAAATACATACTATGATTCATTTTATTCCACTATGGTATGATTCATTTTCAAACATTTCAAATGACGCATCAATCGGAGTTCAGAAACTCAAGTTATGGCCTTTACAAGAATCTGTAAAAAATTAGTCTACCTCGGGTCCGCTCGCGCCAACCCATGCGTCTACCGTTTGCTCAAAATCACAATTTATCACTACCTCGGGTCTAGTCGCACTGACCCATGCGTCGACCTCTCGCCTGCATTTGCATTGACCGCACCTCTGTTTGCATCGACCGCACATTGTTCGTGTGCTGAGTTTTTTTGCAATTTTTAGACTAGTTCCTTTGCGATTTTTACACATCTTAAGCCCTAAAAACACACTACATTCACGATATTTCATAGTCCAAATATGTCATTATGCATTCTAACTTATGGGTATCCTCTATTGCATATTAGCACATCCAAATCATCAAAATTCATCATATCATCATCAAACCCTCATAACCCGAAATTCCCCAAAACCAAATCATACAATTATCAATCGCTTAAACCATTCATGATAATCTAGATAAACTCCCCATAACTTAGGTTGAAGCTTTCTATCAAATCCTTTTCTTGTTCTATGATTCTTCTTTGCCTCTCTATGCCCTAACTCTTGGTTTGCCTCTACCTCTTTTCCAATTCTTACGATTGCACGAATGAATCGTTCAAGTCCCAATTTTTCCTTTTGTCAATTCTAACCCTTGGACCCCTGATATGGCCTTTCCCATCTTAATCTCACTTATCCTTGCGCAATTACTAATTTGCCCCCACAATCTCTACACACTTTGTATTATTTGATTTATTATTATTATTATTATTATTATTATTATTATTATTATTATTATTATTATTATTATTATTATTATTATATCTAAATAGTAATTCTTATTCTAATCAAGTTAAATCATCTAATTTTATAATAAATCAAATCAAATAAATAATAACAACTAATTATATTTATTTAAATTAATTCTACAACTTCTAGTCAAAGGCATTACCCTCTATTCTAAGGATACATACCCCCTGATACCACAATTATCATATATCATCAATATTTTTCTATTTTACTAATTAGGATAATATTAACTAATCCTCTTAATTATTATATATCATCTAAAATACTTTATAATTCCCTAACACGTCAACATCATCAAATAAATCACCAAAACATCATATCACACCTCATCTTCATCAAGTCATCACAATTCCCCACAACATCACATGAATCATCAGAGCGTCATATAAGTCAAATACTTCCCAAAAAAATAACTAAAACATCATCTATATCAAATGCTTCACAATAACTCACATAAACATCACATAACCATCATATTCATCAAAACATTATCAATCTTCATAAGGACTCACATAAAAACACCAAAACATCGTATATATCGAATACTTCACAATAACTCATATATTCATGCTAAATTAATTAAATAAACAATTAATCTAGAATTTAGGGTGTTACAAGCTCCCCCATAATCACTAAGTTAGTAGTCAAGACCACAATCACTAAGTTAGTAGTTAGGAAAACTACCCCTTACACATATCATTACTCCTCATTTTTGCCATAATTTGGAAAAGGTATTCCTCAATAATTTTGGTAAGTTATCATGGAGGTTAGTATGTTAGCACATACACACGTTAGATTAGGAGTAGACAATCAACAACCAAAAGTACAAATGTTGAACACGATGCTAAAGCATCATCACAATTAATGGTACAGATCCAGAGATGCTAGCAAGCCATTACATATTCAGAAAAATATGCCAAGATACAAGAGCCGCATTAAAGAAACAAAACACCTATAAACACCAGCTTTCAATCTTCAGGTAGAGAGATCCAAACTTCAGTTTTCTCAGATCAAAAGCCAATCCAATTCGTCCACATCTGACTTAAAATCACTTGAGTCACTTGATTCCATTAGTTAAGAAATTACAGCTTCTATCTTTCTTATCTTCCCAAGTTTCAAATTGGTGATCATTTTCTTCTTAAGGACATATGTTCCCACAGAAGGTTCAACAATGGTTATGTTACTCTCACCACTTCCAATCGAAGCAGAACCAACTTCTTTGGTCTTATTTGTCAAGGACACTAGAAGTTCACCAACATCCTTAGGTACATCAATTTATTTGACAGGGAAGTTGTTAGATGTATATTTGGAATTTTGATTCATTTTGCAGCAGCGGGAATGAGCTTGCAAAATCAAAGAGGGATCAATTACCTGAGAGCATAATGAAGTAAAGTGTAGATTTTTCTTGTTTGTAACACCACCCCAGTTATAACACAACTGAATTAAGAAAAGAACCCGTCTTATTTTATGTGCCAAAGTGATCTTAGGGGAGAGAAACACTTTTTCTATCTTGACACGACTCCCAAGCATTGATTGCTACAAGGTTTTACATATGCAAATGTCAAGAGCACCCTTTGAATTTTCAAACTAAATTGCATCCCAGGATTTTGTTAAACTGTCTCCCAACTGTTTCTTAGTGACAATATTGTTAACCATAGGTTTCCTAATGAAGTGATTCTTTGAAATACATGTATCTTTCAATTCGACATAGAACCATATCATGACATCTTGTCCTACATTGTACTCCTTCAACATTTTATTTATCCATTTTAGTTAAGTATAACTGCACCTAGATGTGCTCTTTTTATCATATACACTTCCGGTCCAATCAACATCACAATACCCAACAAGTATTGAGATGGTGTCATAGTCACATTTCCTATTAACATACTTCAATATTATATTAACTTGAGCAAGATGATTGACATTGGGTTTTTCTTGAAATTTGCACACACCCTTACATAAAAGTGATGACCGGTCTGCTTGCTGTGACGTAGAGAAAACTACCAATCATGATTTAATCTATATCAACTCCACTTTCATCCTTTAACAACATTGACGTTCTTTTATAGTTTTCATGATTATAACCTAACTTCTTCTCTATGCTCTTAGCATACTTGCTTTGAGATACAAAATTTTTATCTACCTTTTCTTCTTCTTGAAGACCAGGATTATAATTAAGTTCCCTTATGTAACTTATCTCCCACCCATACTGCATTTTCTGAAAATGATGCTCCACCATCTTTCCTGTCATCCCACCAACATAACTAGAAATTATAAGATTTTCAGAGTTATTCATGATGACATCCTCCAACAGCTGATCACTCTCTTCAAATATCAAAGCTTCTCTTGAAAGCTTTCTTTCATTGGCTTTCCACTTTAAGTACTCCCTCTTCAGCATATATTTCCAGAGATCAACATATTTAGTAACTCTTTCATTGAATTGTTCAGGCCTATCATAAACTTCATTGTTGAAAGTGATAGAACCATCATCAACACCATCAAAATTATTAACAACATCATCACTATTGTCATTCACATTATTAACCATATGATCCTTTTCATAAGTCTTCTTGTCATGAGACTTGGTGTTGGCATATAGAAGGTTTTTAGCTTCCATATTCAAGTTCCTATTGAGAAAGACATTTTTCACATTCATTTGATAAAGATTGAAATTCATAATACATGATAGTCTTGGTATTAATCTGATAAACTCAAAGTGGGAAATGGTACCAAAAATATCATCATCATACAATCCTCCATCTTCTGAAGAATATAGAATATCTTCACATAATGTTTCTTCATCTTCTACTGCATGATCATGGTTGTTATTAACACCATTACTGGTTATGATAGGATTAACCTCAACATCTTCATGGATATGATTATCATTCTCCTTATGCATTTAAGACCTTGTCAATATGTTGGAGGAGATGTCTGGCACGTATTTATCATCGTCTTGACTTCCCAGAGTGGATACTTGGGTCTCATCATCAAACTCCTTTTGATTGTGATAATGATTTCTTCTAGGCCCATCTAGGATTGGGACATTTATCACAATTCCACCAGTATCTGGATCAGTCTTGTCACAATATGGAATATAGTGTAGATTATAGTCTACACTACACATCTCATGCCAAAGCTTCCTCTGACTTGGATAAACATCACCATCAACCATGTTTGTATGCTTTTGATTGATCAAAACTCCTGATATATGAGAATATACTCCAATTATGTTAGAATTACCAATTTTCTTTAGCTTCTTCTTTTGAACCACTCTTGGTTGTTCACTGTTGGGAAGACCTCCAACCTGACCATCACCCTTCCTTTCAATGACAACGCCTTACTTAATTCTCATATTGTCCATATATGGTAATTTATAGTCATGAGTAAGATGCTGAAACATCTTATAATTCATCTTGCCTTGCTTCTCTTCTTAATACTCCTGGTTGATACAACTATTGAGATATTTATTACATAGCTGACTCTTTCTAATCAAGTTAGTAGATAATTCTTCCACCACAAGCACATCATGTGACCAAGGAACGCATGAAATCACCAGTTTGCTTATTCCGCCCTTAATTCTTTCTCCAGTTCCATCTTAACTTTCATTTATTGAGGATAATTTAATATGTGTGTAAGCACCTTTGGAGTTCCACTCCTTCTTCCCTTGAACCTTCTTGCCATTTTTCTCTTCAGTGTTGGTATACAAAAGGAATGAGGATAGCCATATAGATTGTAATAATAAGGCCTTATATGGTCATATCCACCACAATAAGTACTTGTCTAAGATAAGTTCTTGAGAGTTTTGTGACGTGGGACCACATGTTGGTCTCGATGCTGGGACATGTGGTCCACCATAAGAACCTCATCCTTCTTGGTAGGAACAAACTTATCATAAGGGTTTTTATTTTTCCTAATCATGTTGGATTCTAAATCCATTCCCTTCTTATTTTTGAATATCTTTCCTACCTCCAATATATCATCTAACATATTTGAACCATTGCTCAATATACGCACTAAATTAGTCATATTTTCACTTTTGGAGTTTAGTATGACTACTTTTTCTTTTAGGCTTGTAATGGTTGAGGCTAGCATCTCTTTTTCCTTCTGAAGTATACCTATAGTTTTCCTATTATTATCCTCTTCTAAGCAAGCTTCCCTCCACTTTTGATGCAGAATCATATATGTTACAGTAGGATCTTCTATAGTCATGCCTTCAACATTACAAAAAATGCATAAGGAAAAGAAACTAAAGACTTCAACAGTATTATCCTCTTCAATGGAAGCCATTACATTATAAAAAGTACATAAGGAAAAGAAACTTAAGACTCCAACTTGCTCTTCATTTCTTCGAAGCGTGATCTTACATGGTTGAGCCTCATGTCATTATTGAGGTCGATAGTCTTCAACTGAGCCACTTATTTCTCCATTCGATGAGCAACCTTAGCATGTTCAATACTAGCATTGGCGTCTTCTGCCATCACGTCGAGGGAATCCAGGCCAGAAGTGTTTATTGCAGTTTTTTTCTCCGTATCCGTAATAGCTACATACAGTCAGTTTATTTTGTGGGTCCAAGACAATATGTCTACTTTAAAAGAGGCTAGAGTATCCTGTCTTAATATTTGGTCTCCCATTTGGAAATTTGACGTTAAGCTTGAGAAACCAAGCCTTGTTGTTGGAGCAAGAGTCCAACCATTTCCTTAAGTCGACTTGCAGAATCCTTTTTGAGATTGACAACTTGAACAACTTTTTTGAAAAGAGATTCGAAGTATATCAAAAGCATGAAAGTTATGACTCAGAAGCATGAAAGTTGGAGGAACTTCCAAGGCTATCAAAAGTGCGAGACTAAAGGTTTGGAGTAGTATATGAGTTTGTCTTATCTAGCCTATCCCCATTTGTCTTAGGCAATACCATGTTTTTCATGTCAAAAAAAGTTTTGTTCGCCCGAGTCTCAACAAATTCTACAATGGGAACTAAACCAGCTCCATTCGGCCCAATGATTTGACTTACAATCGTACCAATACCTCCAGCACCTCTATGTGGGCGAACAAATGTTGAACTGACATTAGAAGGCATGGTATACTTAACGCTAGATATATCTACATGAGAGCAGAAAGCATCAGTTTGTGGCTGGGGGATAGGAGGATTGCTATCGACAGACTTCACAAATGAAAAGTTTAATCAAACATCAAATATAAATGAAGTGTTGAAATGAAAAAGATGTTAAGTTACCTTGTTAAAGTCAAGATGGGGGTTTGAAAGGCCACCCTTTGATTCTTGAGTAGGCTTGCGAGGATATTGTTATCATACCCCAAATTTGTCCTACCCGTTAATTTCTAACTGGCTTTAGCTTCGCATTTCATCTGCATACCTCCACTAGGTCATTTAACACATCATGCATCCATTAATCAATAACTTGGCTTTGGGATCAAGGATTTTGAAAGCATAAGGTATCTCTATAGCTTTGAGGTTTCTACTTCAGATAAGCTTGTCTCGTCTGGTTTCTCTGTATGCACTAAAACGCATATTATGGTTGATTCGCATACTTCTTCAAGCTACAAGGTGCATCCATCAAAAGTTTAACTGGGGATCGCTGAGTCATGTTTTCTTACTCGTTGTGTTTGAGTTTGTAGTCCATCAACAACGATCAATTCGTATCTACAAAGGATTCCTTCAAATGCATTGTTGTTGAGGTGGGTTGGAATACAAGGGCATGGCAAGTATGGGATATCAGGGAACTATTTGGTTAGGTTCGGAACTTATTCAAAGATGCAAGGCATTATTATGGTACGAGTGCAGTGACACAAGAGGTGGACTAGGAGAGACCTTGGTCAAGATAATTACGTTGTTTCGAACGCAAGAGTTTGTGCACCATGGATTTTATGGATATAAAGTCAGAGAAAGGGGAAATTTAAAGCTTTAGACTTGAAGGAGAAAACAATTTTTGAAGAAGAAGTCATTTGAATTCTAAAATCACAAGACAAAGTTTTCTTACAAATTCAAGTTGTGCTAACCATTCAAGTTCAAGAGTCCAAATGATTCAATCAATCATTCAAAGTCAAACCACACAAATCCCATTATCAAACTTCATTGTATTTACAAGAGCCGGTTCAATTACATCATTCAGTGAAGACCATCACATACCGTTTCAATTCGCACTGCAAAAAAACCAATTGCATTGCACGTCCATACACTCAATGTTACACTTCATTACAATACATACAAAGTTACTTAAAACTACAAAAAGATACATACAGCCATCAATATACAAATATCCAGACCCTACAAAATTATACAAGAAAAGGTGCTGTCAAAATGTGAACGCCAATACGGAGAACAATGAAGTTGACAAGAAGGCAGTGTCTCTGACAGAATTTTGCTGAGAGTTTACACCAGATCATGGCTGAGTTTTCATGAATAAGCAGCTCAAAGAGTGATGAATCCTTCAAGTACTCCTTTCAAGACCCAAAGCAACCTGTGTAAAACCGGCTCCTGCACCATATATCAGCCCTGCATCAAGTAAAGAAAAAACAAAAATTCTGCATCAACACATACATCCACTCCAAATGCATTTGAAATAAGTCTTGGTCCATAAAAATGCAGTTCAGCCATATACAATACCAGTCAAGCTCTGCATATCTGCTAACCAGCCCTAATCGCATACATACATAAACCACATCGGAAACGATGCAACACAAAAGTCAGTTACATATCCATCCGTTACTAAACTAACCAGCATAACAGAATTTAACCAACTGAATTCCAACATTCCCTAACTACAACCAACTCTCATAACAGAAATAACAAACCTAACTGAATCCAACTAACAGTTATCAACCAATCTTAACTAACCATCACTAACAGAAATTGAATCAACAGAATATAACAGAAAAATCTGAGTTTGGAGCTAACCTTTCATCTCTATAAAGCCAGAGCAGTGATCCATTCTTCAGTTCCTCCCTTCACTTCCCTAACCGTCTTCAATTCACCTTTTTTTTACTCTACTCTCTTCTTTAACCACTCTCAGCAACCTTCTTCACGATTATCATCATCTTCACCACCAACACACTCACTCCATAATCACCACATTCTTCAATTCTCATCTTCACTCACCAACAGAAAATCTTCACCACTCGGCTCGCTGATTCAATCACCAAAGAAAAATTCAGAAGAAAAGAATTAGAAAACTAACAGAAATCAGAAGAAAATCGTAACACAGAACTCACCTCTAACCACCTTCAACCCTCACTCTGAACAGAGAACCTTGCTCTTCATACTCATAGCAACCTCCGTCTCCATCAGTGCTTCACGCCATACTCTTCTTGAATCGAATTCTCCATCAAGAATCACCATTACAATAATTCAAACTTCAATCATCTTCAGCTCTTCTCTACAGCAACAATCACGTTCATCATCATCTTCCAACTTCAACAACATCATCATCTCCAATCCATCATTTGAGTCGCCTCTGCATTCATCGTCATCGCTCTGCGTGTAACAACTTCGACGATTTGCGTATCAAGGAGAGGTGTGATCGGAGACGAACTGAGTGAGATCGATGTGAAGAGAAATGGATCCGGAGAAGTTATCAAGAGAGGTGGGACTTCGAATCGAGGGAGAGAACTGAGATCGGAACAGAACGGAGAAGGAGCTCCGCCGCGCCACCATCATAATACAATCGGAGGAGAGGAGGTTCGCCGCCGTTTTCATTAATCGAGATCGCGAGAGAGACTGAGACGGAATAGTGTGAGGGAGCGGATGGAGAGGCTTTGGCCGGAGACGGTGGTTCCACCGCCGCACTGCCTGAGTTCAAGGAAGAAGAAGACGCGTTCAGAAGTTCAAAAGCCACAAAACAAGTAACCTAATTCCTCTTTTTATTTTTTGATTAGTTGAGTAATTGAGATTAATGTGATAATTGAGATAGGATTGTGGATTAACGTGAGTTTAATGTGATTAACTGATAGTTTAATGGTTTGAAGATTGGATTCAAAATTCTGAAAACTGCCATAACAAAATTGCTTTTGGGCCCTGTATCCGAAATTGCTATGCATACCCTCCTAAGCCCAATCACATCCTCTGTTTTTGTGTGTGCTGAATTGAATAAGATTAGACCAGAAAAATCAAGAATGGATCACCCTACTAACCATGGGCCTGCGGATCTTTTGCTTTCTGCACACCCCTAGCTTGGGCCCAAACGCCTTTATAACTGGTTTTAGTTCTTCATTGTTTTTACTTCTACACCCCTCCTGTTAGGCAGATTTAGGTTTTGTTCTAATTTTGTTTTTTCTTCTACTCTTAGCTCATAATTCAGTTTTCTTTCAAATAAAAAAATGAATAAATATATGGTTTAGATAGTTTTATGTGTGTACATAATTGTGGCATTTTTTATAGATTTTTAGAAATTAGTTCGTTATTTTTAATAAATCATTTACTTTGGTATGTTCATGTTTCTTTCGGTTTTGATAGATTTCGCAAAGTGATTTTGTTTAATACCTTAGGAACAGAATTTAACCACCAATTTTTGTATGGTTGCTGTAGACTAACCCATGATGGTGTGTAAGAAAAATGAACTCCTAATTCTTTGTTTTGATTGGTATTTGGTTAGCTTTGTTTAACTCGATTAACATGCGTTTCCATTAGACAATTGCGACGTTTGCGCTCTCAAATTAAAATGCATTCATGCAATAATGTTGGTTCCTTTTTGTACATATGATTAGGGATGTTTAGAGGTCCTAAGACCTGGAATTGAAAATTTTAGATCATGTTTTCCTATTTTACTCGATTTTCCTTTCGCGCATGTAAATAACTTGTTTTTGGTTGACGATTGCACCGTAACTTGTACAAATGACCCGTAATTTTGTGTGAAACCCCTTGGCATGATTTTGTGATTGTTTAGGCATCTAGTAAAGGCTACTTGCTACTGACTTGTACCATTTGATTACATGTTTCTAACTTCATTCACAATTCGAAACCGTTTAGCTAGTATTAACCTAGTATTGCCTAGTTTTGGTTAGAGTTTTGCATCGATTCATGCTAATTGACTAATATAGATTAACATAGGATATTGGAACTAAATGAATGATTTTGCCACTGACTTCAAGCCTAGTTCATGTATTCACTTGTTTTTGTTTTGATTAATTGATGTTTGTCCGCTAATCGGTAAGTAAAGACGCATGCGATACTTTGGTAACTTCTTGTGGATGTTTTTGTACGATACCGTGATGCTTTTGTATTTGATTTGGGACATTCAATCCCTTGTTTTTCTACTGACTTGGGGCTTCCTTCTCTTGTTTCCATGCTTAGCCTCTCATTTCTTGCTTTGATGTTGTTTATCTCTTGCTATGTACTTGCCATGTTCCCTTAGACTCTTCCTCCTTTGTTAAGAGGAATTGAGATAGGATAGTTATCCTCGACCTTAGGGCCATTTATAGATTAGAATAACTTAGATTAGAGAATAGGTTAGCCCCCCATTGCATTCTTTTTCTTTTTCAACTCTTTAAAACATTAATAAACGGAAGATGCGAATCACATTAAACAAGTGATAGAGAAATGAGTGGGATTCATTCCCTAATCTATTTCTCAATCACTTAGTGACATAGAAGCGAGTGGGATCCATTCCCTAATCTGTTTCTCGGTCACTACTTAATGGGAGAGAAACGAGTGGGATTCATTCCCTAATCTGTTTCTCAAACATTAATTAATGGGAGAGAAGCGAGTGAGATTCATTCTCTAATCTGTTTCTCAAACATTACATAATGGGATGGAAGTGAGTAGGATTCATTCCTTAATCTGCTTCTCGATCATTATGCATTTTATGTGATTCAAATCACAAAAAAATTCCCCGTAAAAAATACACAACCAAAAACACTTAAAACACCTAACAATGGTTCAAATTAAAACAAAGTAGAGAAAGTGGTGAGTGGCCCGGTATTGGGAACTGTTCATCACTCATCTACCCTAAAAGACACAAACCAATCTCTTTTCCTTTTGCCTCTTTGGCACCTAAGGGCACCGTTATCTCCGCTCCATTGCATCCTAGGCGGTCCCTTATGCAAGAGCGCGAGCGTTAACGCCGCCCAATTAAAAAACACAAAAACAAACAGAAAATCGTGAGCCGAGCTACGGTAACTCTGATTCCTGAAAAGGATACGTAGGCAGCGGGGTAGGGCCCGTGCGAGTACAATTCTTTATTTTCCCTACATTTTGCATTCATTTCGCATTTAGATATAGACATAGTATACACCCTTTAGCTAGAAACAAACATAGGTGGATACCATCGAGTACGATGGGCGTGAGGGGTGCTAATACCTTCCCCTCGCGTAACCGACTCCCGTACCTAGATTCTCTGGTCGCAAGACCTCGTTCCTTCCTTTGTTAGGTTTCCTGGTATTCCTTTCCCTTATGGGATAAATATATTGGTGGCGACTCTGTTCATTTTTCGCGAGCGTGCGACAGCTGGCGACTCTGCTGGGGATGTTGCTAGACCTGTGCTGGTCCATCTTTAGCGAGTCGATCCTAGCCTATCCGTTTGTTTGTTTATTTACTGGGTGTGCTATGTTTTGTCTATACGTGCATTTATTTATTTTATGTATTTATTTTATGTTTCGCATATCCTGTTTACTTTCCCGCTTGCATATCATGTTTATTTTCCGCATGCATCTGGACTGGATTGGGATCCCCTTCGGGACCATATATTCTCACTGTTTGCAGGTTGGGTGGGATGTTCTATGAGGTAAAAGGCCCAATACCCAGGCCAGAGTGACACATAGGATACCTAGGACAGAGTGGATAGTCATGACGCCAACAGAATGTCAGGTTCTGTTGATTGCGATCATGAGACCCACGACCAGTCGAGGTTCAAATGAGATACCGTTGTTGGCATGTATTTGCGACAATGATGGTGTTTCAGGAGAACTGATAACGCTGGAAGCCATTGACCTACCTTGACCTAGATTCACCTGTGAGTGGGGTGGGATATACATGACAGGTACCGTTGGTGACTATTCTGTTCTGTTGGTGACTATTGGTTTTCCTGGTATTCAAAAAGGTGTCGGACCTTTGATCCTGTGACATTTGACCTGTATCAGTTATTCAGAGGATTGTACAGTGGTTACTAAGATTATATGGACCGTGGATCCCATGCTTTTGCATTGCATAACATCATTGCTTTGTCCACTCCATTTATGAAAGATCCTAAAGTCTATTTCCAAAAAAAAAGAGAAAAGAAAAGAAAAGAAAAGATATGTAAAAGAAAAGGAAATAGAAAAGCAAAAAAAGAAAGAAAAGATATTCTATACAAAAAAAGGAAGCTTTAATTCCAAAAAAAAAAAAAAGAAGAATGAAAGTGTGTGAAAAGACTTTAGGATCTCTCATAAATGAAACATGCATTCATACTATCATGCATTTCATGGTTCTTTCAAAGACTTATGGGACCATTTCTATTCAGATTCCAAGATCAACAACAGATTTGACTTCTCACCGCCACAACTCCAAGATCAACTATGGAACAACTCCGTGAGGAAATGGATGAGATGAAGGAACAAATGGGTCATCTTATGTTGGAGATGCGAGACTTGGTCCGTAATCAGGATGCACTAAAAGAGGAAAACAATCAGTTGAAGACTCAATTGAGCTTGGTCATGGAAGTTCTGAAGACGGTATTAAGGAAGGAAGGTGATGTTGTTCCTGCTGCTGCAACAGAAGTTGTTGATTCCTTCTTCCCAATAGGATTCCTTTCCACTCATGGAATGCCTCAGGGAGCTCTCCCTCAATTTCAAGTGCCATTACCTCCACATCAATCTATTCATGTCCCTAGAATGAATCAAGGGGGCCAAATGCGTGGGAAAAAGCCTAAGATACCTCAGAGAGTTCTCAATCCTATCCCGTTGCCTTATGCTCAGTTACTTCCTCGCTTACTGGAACTTCAGTTGATTGAGCTACGAGATTTGGCTACGCCTGAAAAGCTTCCTCCCAACTTTGATGTCAATGCTCGATGCGAGTTCCATTCTGGGGCACCTGGCCATGACATTGAGAATTGTAAGGCAATGAAACATCAAGTTCAAGATCTCATTGATTCAAAAGTGATTTTGTTCACCCCCGAGGGTATGATTGTTCAAGGAAACAGGGTTCCACATGTGGTGGAAAGAAAGGTTGATTCATGCTTCTATGTCGGATCTACTTCAAATGCACCATCTTGGGTTCCAGGTTTCCCACTTCATCAGTCTCCGATTGTTTCACAACCAAATCAAAGGGAGAAGACACCTGAACAGAATCATCAACAAGGTCATCTGAATGAATACCCACCTAGAAGTAATTTGGGACGAAGAAATGCTCCTCTGGACCGGATTCCTATGACATACACTAAACTTCTGCCATATCTAGTGCAAAGCTCATTGGTGATCCCCAAATCTCTAAAACCTCCACCACGCCCGTTTCCACCTGGGCATGACCCTAATGTGCAATGTGGGTACCACGCTGGATCAGCAGGGCACTCAACCGAGGACTGCAACACTTTCAAAGCCAAGGTGCAACAGTTGATCGACGAGAGACATATAACCCTTCAAGGAGGAAACATGTGGGTGAACGGAATGCCCGTGCCCAAGTGAATGTCCGTATTCCATGAAGTGTCACAAAAAGAAATAAGCCCAGAAGGAGTCAAGTCTCCTCAACTATGGCAATCATCATTTCCTTTCTGTGTTCTCATTTCAAGTATTTCCTGTTTTGTAGAAAGCTGCTTCCTTGAACTCGTTGGTATAATAATAATAAAAACACCACAAATTCTCGAGCAACTTTGTCAGAATCTCTTTCAAGTAGTAATCAAGATGTTATGTAGAAGCATCTCTCATTCTCAAGGTTCTTGTGCTCAGTTGTATCCGTGGAGATTGGTGTTTCAGTTGATGTTTTGGTCTTTCCTTACAACAGATGGTTTCTCCAAGTTTGATGAACTTGCAAGGTTCTTCCATTTAGGATGGCAATTACTACTCTAACGACTATGCTTGGGGCTCCCGCACGAGGGATAAGCAAGACGTACTCTTATCTTGAGCATTGCGCCATTTGCATTGCTCGAATCCCTAAAGCATTACAAATTCCTATGTGACTTCGTCAGAATCTTCTTCCGTGTGATAATCAAGAGTGTTCTTCACAATGATCCTCATTCTCAAGGTTCTACTTCAGATATCAGTTGCCTTTTCTCAGGATCTCCTTCTCAGTGGCTTTGCTAGTTAACAGAGACAAGAAGAATATGAGAAACAAATTGATGTGATTGCCTTGTGCTCATTCGTTTCCTTGTTTGTTGGAATCACAATTGGTTAAGATTCTAGTATTGGGTCTTCTTCACCACAAGTGGCTCTCTTGAGTTGATGATCATACAAGATTCTTCCCATTTATGATGGCGATTACTACTCTAACAACTATGCTTGGGGCTCCCGCACGAGGGATAAGCAAGACGTACTCTTATCTTGAGCATTGCACCACCCGCGTTGCTCGAATCCCTAAAGCAAGGCAAAAGTTTACGACTCATGGGTGACTTCGTTGGAGTTCTCTTTTGAAGTAATCTGAAGTGTTTGGAAGGAACTGCAGAAAGTATTCAAGCTCAATAAGTCCAGACGGAGTCAAGTCTCCTCAACAATGGCGGCCATTTAGTTTCTTTATTGCATTCTCATTTGTAACATTTCATTGTTTGTTTAAGCACTGATCGCATGTAAAAACTTGTTAATTTCTGAATGAAAATCATAATACATTGTTTATGTTTGTCTTGAAGAAATCCATTCGTTATCATTCATAAAATGTTTTTGGCATTACGATACCAACTTTACTAATTGCTTGCTTATGCAAAAAGCTGAGGGAGAATGATGAAAGATAAAAATGAAAAATCTCTAATCATGTGTTTTCGAATAAAAACCCTACTGAGGATGTACAGGCATTGTTTCAAATCCCCAAACACCGGAGATATAAGGGAGATAGACCCTCGTAAACTCCTTTGAGCCTTGGAGAAGGAGTTTCTTTTCTAATCATAAAAACCCTTATTTTAACCTTGGGGCAGGGTAGTGTTCATTTAACTTGATCGAGTGTTCAGAACTCACCAAAAGGTGCACATAAGGATACAACAATGGTCATCCCTCCAAAGGTTGAGGAATGTCAAAACCGCAATGATTATCCTTATTCCATCAAGAGGTCAAAAGAGGACGATGCCACAATGGTTATCCCTCATCAATCAGAGAATGAGACAGTCACAATATTTCAAACAAATCGAGAGCAACGCAAGATCACACGACTTGTTCAAAAAGTGAATAAAAAAAAAAGAAAGCCCGCTAAGTCGAAAACTTGAAATAAGTGACTTAGGCAAAAGTTAGGGCATCCCGCTGGACTCCAAAATAAAATTCAAGAGAATTTGTCCAGGCAAAAGTTAGGGAAAGCAGAAGCGAAAAACAAGAATTACAAAATAAAAATCCTCATCAAAGGAACAAAGTCGTGTGATGATCAATCGGAAGAATAGGAAAGTGAGTGACTGCCATGTCCGAAAAACCTCATTGATTCCTCAACCATCCCAAATTCCTTGTGAGGAATGAACACTCATGTCGAGTTAATGGAACCTAGGAATGGAGAACATCACGAAGGGGGTGGGTACCAGATAATTTTGAGCCTAAAATCCTTTGTTTTCTGAAAACCGTGAACCTGGCCAAGTTACAACCCTCAAAAGTCCTAATTGAAGTAGGGTTTATTTTGAAAGCGCACTCCGATTAGATAGCGTTTAACTGACTCCTAATGAAGCGAGACTCATATCCATGTTGGTATCGTACGTTTGCTTTATCTTCCATATGCAAAAATCGAGGTTGTGTCAACTAGTGATTCGGTCACAAGAGGTCGCAACCTCATTTCACAAAAAAGTTTTACAACTTCAAGACTAACATAGGCTTTGCATTAGAATTATCATTCTTAGAATTAACATTCTTTTGCATGCAAAATATGTGCTTAACATCAAGGAAATTTTCAAGGATGAGAATCAGTGAGTAACTTGATCATGTCAAGGTACAAGAAACTTGAGAACTCCGAGGAGTAAAAGTTAATCACCTCAAACATGGACCATCGAGGGGCAAGTTCTCTAAAGAAATTCGTTGGGCATGAACAGTTGATGCGTTTTTTGATTACTCTGTGGGGAAGAGTTTGAAGACTCCGTTGAGCGTGGTAAAGTTGTTTCCATGTTTTGTTTGACTTCAAAACAAAGAAAGCTTGGGGATTCTAGTAATATGTACCTAATCAGGGGCAATTAAGTCGAGGTTTGACCTCTCAAATTCAGCATGTCTGGGGCAATCATGTCGATAAATCTCTTCAAGCTTTGATCAATCTGGGGGCAGTCATGTCGAGGAATCTCTCTTGAATTCAACCAATCTGGGGCAATTACGTCGAGATTCGACAAATCTCTCCAAGGATTCTATAGTTCAAATTCCTTCATGGGTCGTGAAGCTTGGGGCACAATCTCTTGGGTTATTTTGTTCTCTCCCCAATCATAGGAGTTTATTTCTCCTGGAAACTAGGTCTCTCCCAAGCGTAGGAGTTTATTTCTCCCGAGAGTTTGTTCCATTCCTCAAGCACAGGAGTTTATTTCTCCTAGGAGTTGTCCTACTTCCCTAACCAAAGCTCGTTACCTGGATTTCTCATCCCTAACATGGTGAATCGAGGGAATCTCCTCAAGCTGAAAATCCTCCAAGCAGTGGCACATGGTGAGAAGTCAGAAATTATTCTTCAAGTCAAAGAAGGTGCATCTTACAAATCAAAGTCCAATATCTATTGGCACCTCCACATGGTCCTTAACACTAAGGGGATTCTCCCTGGTGTTTACCTCACTAATGCCTTTATTTGGCACTCTGCATATAGTATTCACTGCATATAACATTGCATCCTCAAAAGCGTAGCATATCCGTCAAAATGGAGCATTACGTCATAGAAAAATTCAAACATGCATACAAAGCATAAGCCAGATAATACAAATCAACACTCAATCAAGACGACGACACATCCTCACACAAAAGGTTGTCCTTACAAATTCCGATTGATATCTGCTACCACATTTCAAATCTCTTCCAACCTCGGTGCCGATGCGAGGTATTTTCAATCTCTGATGAGTGTCTGACACAATGTCTTCTTTTGTCCCTCGATGTCGAGTCGATGTTGAGTCTTAAATCGCCACGAGGTCTTATTCCTTTCCAAAGTGTGGAAAATCGCACGAGATTTTCTTTCGATGTTGAGTCATAGATCGCCACGAGATCTTATTCCTTTCCAAAGTGTGGAAAATCGCACGAGATTTTCTTTCGATGTTGAGTCATAGATCGCCACGAGATCTTATTCCTTTCCAAAGTGTGGAAAATCGCACGAGATTTTCTTCCGATGTTGAGTCTTAGATCGCCGCGAGGTCTTATTCCTTTCCAAAGTGTGGAAAATCGCACGAGATTTTCTTTCGATGTTGAGTCATAGATCGCCACGAGATCTTATTCCTTTCCAAAGTGTGGAAAATCGCACGAGATTTTCTTTCGATGTTGAGTCATAGATCGTCACGAGATCTTATTCCTTTCCAAAGTGTGGAAAATCGCACGAGATTTTCTTTCGATGTTGAGTCATAAGATCGCCACGAGATCTTATTCCCTTTTCTTCTGTTGACGAGTTGATCGCCACGAGATCTTCTTTCGATGTTGAGTCATAAGATCGCCACGAGATCTTATTCCCTTTTCTTCTGTTGACGAGTTGATCGCCACGAGATCTTCTTTCGATGTTGAGTCATAAGATCGCCACGAGATCTTATTCCCTTTTCTTCTGTTGACGAGTTGATCGCCACGAGATCTTCTTTCGATGTTGAGTCATAAGATCGCCACGAGATCTTATTCCCTTTTCTTCTGTTGACGAGATTGATCGCCACGAGATCTTCTTTCGATGTTGAGTCATAAGATCGCCACGAGATCTTATTCCCTTTCTTCTGTTGACGAGTTGATCGCCACGAGATCTTCTTTCGATGTTGAGTCATAGATCGCCACGAGATCTTGTTCCTTTCAGTCCTGACGTTGAGTCATAAATCGCACGAGGTCTTTTTCTTTCGATCATTGTTTCATACAACCATTCTCTTTGAAAACCCCGTGTCGGCACCGCTACCACGTTATAAGCTATCTCCATTCAAACCCATTACCCACTGTAAATTCTTCCATCAGAAAAAACAAAATTTCTCTTTCCCCAGCAGATATCAAAAATAAGGATAACACTTACACCATCTCCTTTTTAGGACAAATTTCTGGTCTTGATATTTAATCTTCTTCTACCTCGAATGTTCGAAAGGCTAGCGCCAATCTCACCTTCAGGTTTAAGACGATTAAATAGGGGCAGCTGTCATACCCCAAATTTGTCCTACCCGTTAATTTCTAACTGGCTTTAGCTTCGCATTTCATCTGCATACCTCCACTAGGTCATTTAACACATCATGCATCCATTAATCAATAACTTGGCTTTGGGATCAAGGATTTTGAAAGCATAAGGTATCTCTATAGCTTTGAGGTTTCTACTTCAGATAAGCTTGTCTCGTCTGGTTTCTCTGTATGCACTAAAACGCATATTATGGTTGATTCGCATACTTCTTCAAGCTACAAGGTGCATCCATCAAAAGTTTAACTGGGGATCGCTGAGTCATGTTTTCTTACTCGTTGTGTTTGAGTTTGTAGTCCATCAACAACGATCAATTCGTATCTACAAAGGATTCCTTCAAATGCATTGTTGTTGAGGTGGGTTGGAATACAAGGGCATGGCAAGTATGGGATATCAGGGAACTATTTGGTTAGGTTCGGAACTTATTCAAAGATGCAAGGCATTATTATGGTACGAGTGCAGTGACACAAGAGGTGGACTAGGAGAGACCTTGGTCAAGATAATTACGTTGTTTCGAACGCAAGAGTTTGTGCACCATGGATTTTATGGATATAAAGTCAGAGAAAGGGGAAATTCAAAGCTTTAGACTTGAAGGAGAAAACAATTTTTGAAGAAGAAGTCATTTGAATTCTAAAATCACAAGACAAAGTTTTCTTACAAATTCAAGTTGTGCTAACCATTCAAGTTCAAGAGTCCAAATGATTCAATCAATCATTCAAAGTCAAACCACACAAATCCCATTATCAAACTTCATTGTATTTACAAGAGCCGGTTCAATTACATCATTCAGTGAAGACCATCACATACCGTTTCAATTCGCACTGCAAAAAAACCAATTGCATTGCACGTCCATACACTCAATGTTACACTTCATTACAATACATACAAAGTTACTTAAAACTACAAAAAGATACATACAGCCATCAATATACAAATATCCAGACCCTACAAAATTATACAAGAAAAGGTGCTGTCAAAATGTGAACGCCAATATGGAGAACAATGAAGTTGACAAGAAGGCAGTGTCTCTGACAGAATTTTGCTGAGAGTTTACACCAGATCATGGCTGAGTTTTCATGAATAAGCAGCTCAAAGAGTGATGAATCCTTCAAGTACTCCTTTCAAGACCCAAAGCAACCTGTGTAAAACCGGCTCCTGCACCATATATCAGCCCTGCATCAAGTAAAGAAAAAACAAAAATTCTGCATCAACACATACATCCACTCCAAATGCATTTGAAATAAGTCTTGGTCCATAAAAATGCAGTTCAGCCATATACAATACCAGTCAAGCTCTGCATATCTGCTAACCAGCCCTAATCGCATACATACATAAACCACATCGGAAACGATGCAACACAAAAGTCAGTTACATATCCATCAGTTACTAAACTAACCAGCATAACAGAATTTAACCAACTGAATTCCAACATTCCCTAACTACAACCAACTCTCATAACAGAAATAACAAACCTAACTGAATCCAACTAACAGTTATCAACCAATCTTAACTAACCATCACTAACAGAAATTGAATCAACAGAATATAACAGAAAAATCTGAGTTTGGAGCTAACCTTTCATCTCTATAAAGCCAGAGCAGTGATCCATTCTTCAGTTCCTCCCTTCACTTCCCTAACCGTCTTCAATTCACCTTTTTTTTACTCTACTCTCTTCTTTAACCACTCTCAGCAACCTTCTTCACGATTATCATCATCTTCACCACCAACACCCTCACTCCATAATCACCACATTCTTCAATTCTCATCTTCACTCACCAACAGAAAATCTTCACTACTCGGCTCGCTGATTCAATCACCAAAGAAAAATTCAGAAGAAAAGAATTAGAAAACTAACAGAAATCAGAAGAAAATCGTAACACATAACTCACCTCTAACCGCCTTCAACCCTCACTCTGAACAGAGAACCTTGCTCTTCATACTCATAGCAACCTCCGTCTCCATTAGTGCTTCACGCCATACTCTTCTTGAATCGAATTCTCCATCAAGAATCACCATTACAATAATTCAAACTTCAATCATCTTCAGCTCTTCTCTACAGCAACAATCACGTTCATCATCATCTTCCAACTTCAACAACATCATCATCTCCAATCCATCATTTGAGTCGCCTCTGCATTCATCGTCATCGCTCTATCGTCATCGCTCTGCGTGTAACAACTTCGACGATTTGCGTATCAACGAGAGGTGTGATCGGAGACGAACTGAGTGAGATCAATGTGAAGAGAAATGGATCCGGAGAAGTTATCAAGAGAGGTGGGACTTCGAATCGAGGGAGAGAACTAAGATCGGAACAGAACGGAGAAGGAGCTCCGCCGCGCCACCATCATAATACAATCGGAGGAGAGGAGGTTCGCCGCCGTTTTCATTAATCGAGATCGCGAGAGAGACTGAGACGGAATAGTGTGAGGGAGCGGATGGAGAGGCTTTGGCCGGAGACGGTGGTTCCACCGCCGCACCGCCTGAGTTCAAGGAAGAAGAAGACGCGTTCAGAAGTTCAAAAGCCACAAAACAAGTAACCTAATTCCTCTTTTTATTTTTTGATTAGTTGAGTAATTGAGATTAATGTGATAATTGAGATAGGATTGTGGATTAACGGGAGTTTAATGTGATTAACTGATAGTTTAATGGTTTGAAGATTGGATTCAAAATTCTGAAAACTGCCATAACAAAATTGCTTTTGGGCCCTGTATCCGAAATTGCTATGCATACCCTCCTAAGCCCAATCACATCCTCTGTTTTTGTGTGTGCTGAATTGAATAAGATTAGACCAAAAAAATCAAGAATGGATCACCCTACTAACCATGGGCCTGCGGATCTTTTGCTTTCTGCACACCCCTAGCTTGGGCCCAAACGCCTTTATAACTGGTTTTAGTTCTTCATTGTTTTTACTTCTACACCCCTCCTGTTAGGCAGATTTAGGTTTTGTTCTAATTTTGTTTTTTCTTCTACTCTTAGCTCATAATTCAGTTTTCTTTCAAATAAAAAAATGAATAAAAATATGGTTTAGATAGTTTTATGTGTGTACATAATTGTGGCATTTTTTATAGATTTTTAGAAATTAGTTCGTTATTTTTAATAAATCATTTACTTTGGTATGTTCATGTTTCTTTCGGTTTTGATAGATTTCGCAAAGTGATTTTGTTTAATACCTTAGGAACAGAATTTAACCACCAATTTTTGTATGGTTTCTGTAGACTAACCCATGATGGTGTTTAAGAAAAATGAACTCCTAATTCTTTGTTTTGATTGGTATTTGGTTAGCTTTGTTTAACTCGATTAACATGCGTTTCCATTAGACAATTGCGACGTTTGCGCTCTCAAATTAAAATGCATTCATGCAATAATGTTGGTTCCTTTTTGTACATATGATTAGGGATGTTTAGAGGTCCTAAGACCTGGAATTGAAAATTTTAGATCATGTTTTCCTATTTTACTTGATTTTCCTTTCGCGCATGTAAATAACTTGTTTTTGGTTGACGATTGCACCGTAACTTGTACAAATGACCCGTAATTTTGTGTGAAACCCCTTGGCATGATTTTGTGATTGTTTAGGCATCTAGTAAAGGCTACTTGCTACTGACTTGTACCATTTGATTACATGTTTCTAACTTCATTCACAATTCGAAACCGTTTAGCTAGTATTAACCTAGTATTGCCTAGTTTTGGTTAGAGTTTTGCATCGATTCATGCTAATTGACTAATATAGATTAACATAGGATATTGGAACTAAATGAATGATTTTGCCACTGACTTCAAGCCTAGTTCATGTATTCACTTGTTTTTGTTTTGATTAATTGATGTTTGTCCGCTAATCGGTAAGTAAAGACGCATGCGATACTTTGGTAACTTCTTGTGGATGTTTTTGTACGATACCGTGATGCTTTTGTATTTGATTTGGGACATTCAATCCCTTGTTTTTCTACTGACTTGGGGCTTCCTTCTCTTGTTTCCATGCTTAGCCTCTCATTTCTTGCTTTGATGTTGTTTATCTCTTGCTATGTACTTGCCATGTTCCCTTAGACTCTTCCTCCTTTGTTAAGAGGAATTGAGATAGGATAGTTATCCTCGACCTTAGGGCCATTTATAGATTAGAATAACTTAGATTAGAGAATAGGTTAGCCCCCCATTGCATTCTTTTTCTTTTTCAACTCTTTAAAACATTAATAAACGGAAGATGCGAATCACATTAAACAAGTGATAGAGAAATGAGTGGGATTCATTCCCTAATCTATTTCTCAATCACTTAGTGACATAGAAGCGAGTGGGATCCATTCCCTAATCTGTTTCTCGGTCACTACTTAATGGGAGAGAAACGAGTGGGATTCATTCCCTAATCTGTTTCTCAAACATTAATTAATGGGAGAGAAGCGAGTGAGATTCATTCTCTAATCTGTTTCTCAAACATTACATAATGGGATGGAAGTGAGTAGGATTCATTCCTTAATCTGCTTCTCGATCATTATGCATTTTATGTGATTCAAATCACAAACAAATTCCCCGTAAAAAATACACAACCAAAAACACTTAAAACACCTAACAATAGTTCAAATTAAAGCAAAGTAGAGAAAGTGGTGAGTGGCCCGGTATTGAGAACTGTTCATCACTCATCTACCCTAAAAGACACAAACCAATCTCTTTTCCTTTTGCCTCTTTGGCACCTAAGGGCACCGTTATCTCCGCTCCATTGCATCCTAGGCGGTCCCTTATGCAAGAGCGCGAGCGTTAACGCCGCCCAATTAAAAAACACAAAAACAAACAGAAAATCGTGAGCCGAGCTACGGTAACTCTGATTCCTGAAAAGGATACGTAGGCAGCGGGGTAGGGCCCGTGCGAGTACAATTCTTTATTTTCCCTACATTTTGCATTCATTTCGCATTTAGATATAGACATAGTATACACCCTTTAGATAGAAACAAACATAGGTGGATACCATCGAGTACGATGGGCGTGAGGGGTGCTAATACCTTCCCCTCGCGTAACCGACTCCCGTACCTAGATTCTCTGGTCGCAAGACCTCGTTCCTTCCTTTGTTAGGTTTCCTGGTATTCCTTTCCCTTATGGGATAAATATATTGGTGGCGACTCTGTTCATTTTTCGCGAGCGTGCGACAATTGTCTATCCTTCTTCTTTTTATTTAGAACATGTGTTTCCTCCTTGACAGCCTCTGCCTCATAAAAAACAAAGACAACTTCTTGTTTGACCCTCTTCTTTTTCTTTGTCGACAAAATTGACGTCATAAATGGAGTAGCAGTGCTTGTTGGATACTTTGGAGGGATAGGTGGAGGAGATTGTGTGTTTTCCTCACTAACGTCAAACTCTGAATCTTTTTGCGGAGACTAGTGTAGATCGACAAGCGTTAATAAAGGAGAAGTAAAAGTTAGACAATAAGGAGCAAATGGTAATACGAACAAGGTTTTCTCCACCAGTAGAAGTTTATGTAATCCTAGCCTTTTTGAGTTTTCTTTTTGAAGGCCTTGCAACCTTCTCCTCTAAAGGATCAAAATAATATGGTCGGGAGTTTTATAAGCAGAAGTTAAAAGGAAAGAAGTAGAAGGTTACTTCTCTTGCCTTTGAGCTTTTGTGGGTAGTGTCTGACTCCTTCATCACGGAGGACATCTCTTGGGAAATTTATGTTGTTAATTTTGGATTAAGAGTCTGTTTGGTTCAACGAATGGGAGGGGAGAGGAGGAAATTTAATAGAGGGGAGGGGAGGAGAGGGGAAGGGAGGAGAGGGAATTTAACTAAATATATGTTTGGTTCAAAGAAGGGGAGGGGAGATGAGGGATTTTTAACAACATGTATGTTTGGTTCACAAGGGGAAGGGAGGGATTTTAAAATCAAATTACTTTTTTATCCTTATAAATATTGTTATTTGTACTTAGTAAACAATAGTAAACAACAACACACATTAGTTGAACTATAGATATTCAACGCAAATCAAACCATTATCCGATCTTGATGATTCATCTAACCCGATAAAACAATTTTTATACTTAAAAATATATAAAATAGTATTAGAATGTTAAAAAAATTGGACAAATAATATTAGACTTAAAATCTTTATTTGTAACATAAACATACTATATTATTGCATATTGTTATTATTATTAATAATAGTATAATAAAAAAAACCTTATTAGTATTATATATTATAAATAAGAACTGATATAAGTATGTTATTATTATAAAAAAAAGCAACATAGTATCAAAAAAGAAAATTCAACAAAATAAAAAGAAAAAAATTCATCTAAGAGTAACAACGCACAAATATCAACCGCACAATATAAGAAAAATGAAACATGAAATAACACAGAAAAAAAATCTAGTCTTTAATAATTCAATAAGGATAATCTTGGAATTAAAAAAATAATTTAGGATAAAATAGGGAAAATAATAAAATTCGAATTAATGAATCTTCCCTCCCCTCCAAATCCCCCCAATTTGGAGGGGAGCAAAAAGTGAGTCTAGGAGGGATTTTGCTCCCCTCCCCTCCCCTTATAAAAAATGAACCAAACACATATATTTATAAATATCCCCTCTCCTTCCCTCCATCTACTCCCAACCAAGACAAATTTTTTTCCTAGGAATCAAGGACTTAGGAAGTAGTTGACTGAAGCCAAATTGTCTCGCCACTAAGTTGGATTGATAAGCAGTTACCCTTATTCCATATTTGGTTGAACTGAGTTTTGTCCATAGAGGGGCAGGGCGAAAATATTCTAGTAAAATACCATGAATTTCCCTTTGCCCTTTTACTGTGGGATGTGGAAAAGGTTCCCTGAATGAAGTAGGTTCGCACGGTTGACTGGAAAAAGGTGCTATAGTCACAGTAAATGTTTTACAATTACAAAACATATTAAAATACCTATCAAAAGCCATCTTTGACATAATTTTGCCGTCATCATGAGTGATCTGAGCAAGCCTCATGCATTCAGCACCCACTTCAATGTTCGGTGGGATAAGGGTGTTCAAAGCAAGTTCGAAAGTAGCGTTTAGCCATAATTGTAGAATCCAGATAGGGTAACCTATTTGAAGACTTTTAGGTTTTTCCCGACAGGTGAAGTCGCGGGACGCCAACGCCAGAGACTCATACAAGACACATAGACTGAACTTATTGAGGGATACATTCTTTCTCTCGTGCAGTTAAGTAGCCAAACGTATGAACATTTTTACCACTCGAATGAAGCGAGAATAGAAGAAAAAATGAGAGGTCAAGTAATTTAAACATGTGATGTGCTCATTATTATCAACAACTTCATCCGAGGCATAATGATCTTCGATAAAAGTGTGTTAGTCAGCTTTCTTGAACTCAAAATTAGGCTTGGTTTTGGTATTTTTGTGGGTTCATAATCTTGTCCAATTGGTCGAATATCGATGATAGAAGAATCATCAAAAAGCGTGGGAGTCATCATCCCATAAGGAAGATGAAATGTGTTTGAAACAACCTCCCAGAAGTATAGGGTAGCAAGAATCATAGCAGGGTTATACCTAGGGCCAACTCTTGAAAGCTCTATAAGGTCATAAATGCATTGATCTTTCCATATGAACTTCTTCTTTTTTTGGACTATATTTAACCATTTAATATAGGCGGATTCAGTGTCTTTAAGAGGGGGATCAAATCAAAATATCTTATTCTTCAAAAAGTTGAAGTCAAAAGTTTGGTTATAGAAAACCAATGGTTCCCACCCTGGTAGACCGAGGAAGAAGCTTTGAAACACATGGGTTTGTTTAATGTATTTGAGAAGAGGACCCAAAAAAGATAATGTGGTACCTGCAATAGAATAGGGGGTCAACACATCAGAATACCTGAGACATATCCGTTCTTCCTCCATGGGAAGCTTCGAAACATAGGTATGATTGTTGATGGGGAGAGGTTCTTCAATGCAAGCAGTAAAAGGAGGGTGCGGAGCAGCGACACATTTAGGTGCCATTGTTGTGATGAAGCTTTTTTCTGGAAGAAAATGAGTAAAAGAATGACATAGGTTGTAGGAACTTGTGAGGGCTTTCTTACTTGCGTTTTCAGAAAAAAGGAACGTAGGAAGAAAAGAAACAGTTTATGAGAGACTTTTAAATAGCTAGAGGAAGAAGAGAAAATATTTTAGTTTTTCCCTCCAAAGCGTAGACAAGTGGCACTATGTTAGCCGACAGTTCGCGTTAAGTCACGGGGAAAGATGTTTTTTTGAAATTAAAAAGATTTTTAATTTCATTTATATTTATTGGCTAATTAATCTCCTAGGAAATAGGGGATAGTGATTGATCAGCCGTTCACACGTTCTGACGCGACTGTTTGGTAAAAAGGTAATCATGGTGACTAAGAAATTTCCCACTAATATGACATGTAACAGGCTATTGAAAATAGTGTCGAAGTAGTTACAAAAATGCCACCTTTCTTCCATCTGACACATATGATCAAAAGGGAATGATGCATTGAGAAACGCTAAGTGTTTGATCCACTATCGCACACTGAATAATAAACTTAATTTTGTGAACACTGAATAATAAACCTAAATCTGCAATTTTGTTTAAATAATACAAGAGAATTTGTGCCCTAACAGTAAACGACCCAAAAAACATAAAAAATCCTCCCAACACTAATTATTTTATTAAGTCTGCCACAAAAGTGCAAAATTGAACTATTCTACACTCTGAATTGGGTTGTGATTTCAACACAAAACTTGTAGCTTATGGTTTCTGTCATACCCCAAAATTTGCCCTCCTATATTCAATCAAAGGTTCTTCATTTCATCTTCAATGATTCAAAGTTCAAGACAACATTCTCCTAACCAAGGGCTTCCAAAACTAGGGTTTTCATTTTATCAAAGGATTATGAATATTCAAGGCTTCAAATGGATCTCAAGGTCTCTCATATGTCTCAAAGTATCTCCATGTCAAAAGTCAAGCTTCTATCCCAAGGACTGCTCACTCAATGGCTCAAATGATCAATAATCGACTATGTTGACTTAAAAGTCAACTATAGTCAAAGTACAGTAAAAAACTCCTGACTTTTTGTCAACATCAAGTATGGAAGATTATATCCATCATTTGATCAAAGGTCGATCATGATTTATCAATAAAAACTCAGAAATGAACAAATTCAAATGGTTCAAATTAGGGTTTTTTATAGGAGAGAGTCAACTCAACTTTGACTGGTCATAACTTTCACATGGAGCATCAAAAATTTCCCAACCAAAGCCTATTTTGAAGGAAATTTGATTCTCTACAACTTTTATGTTGGGCCTAAGATCAAGAAATGCACCATTTGGGAGATATAGACAAAAACATTACAGGTCCTTTTAAAAGCCAATAAAAACACCTTTTGGGTCAAAGCTCATAACTTGAGCATGGAAACTTCAATTGAGGTGAAACCAAAAGGAGATTTTAGAGGACTCATCAAGATTTCTAAAAAGTCCTAAAGTGCATCTATATGATAAAAATTGAGCAGGATACAAGTCGCAGAAGTTGAACAATTTTGAAGAGGCGCATAAAGAGAAATGCTTGCCAAAATCAATTTCCCTCCAAATGGGCCTAGGTTCTTTTGTTCTAAATTTATTCATAAGCCCATCTATGGTCTCTATACTCAATAGCACGCCCCTTGCTATTTTATTTTATTTATGTTGGAATTATTTTCATTTAAATACAAATTAAATTAAACAAAATATGAAAACAAGGAACAATTGTATATGGGCTTTGCTTTCACTTATCTTGAAGTCCAAGATAGCCCATAAAACATGTCAATTTCGTGCACAAGCTTCAAGGGCAAGAAAAGTGCCAATTTTGGAAAGATTGCATGTTGATTTTTCAATCAAATATTTTCATCAATGCAAGATGTTATTGACACAAAACCTAACCCTAAAGACTTCATATATATTCTAAAATATCAGTAGGGGAAAGGGGAACGAAGAGAGGAGGAAAAGAATAGGGTTCCAAGCTTTCAAACTTTCCAAAATTTAGGGCATCAAGAAGCTTTCTCCATAGCCACTATCCACAAATTCTAAGCATTGCATCATCATTAGTAGATTACCAGAAGTGATCCCTGATCATTAGCGAAGAGCAAGACGTACCAAATCGTCCTTTCCAACGTGCAACCATTTGGTAAAAAAATATTTTTCTCAAACTCTTCGTACCCTCAATATAAATCGATCTTATGCGCGTGTATATGTTCAATATGATGTTTAAGACTGTTTTGATGCATCGTTCATGAGTTTCAGTGCAGGTTTGGGCGTTTGCCATGGCTAGGGCGTGAAACTTGTAAGGTTTCGTTTTCATAGTCGCAGCGAGTTTTAATCCAAACTAACGATCCCATTGAATTCGCAACAGTGTGTTTAGTGGATCTGGGTTATCCGTTCGTTCTTTTTCGTGGATTTTTGCAGGTTTCGGAGATTGCCCTCGCTGGAGAAGACAACCGGCGTACTGTTCCGGTGCCGCTGCAAGTGCATGGGAGCAATTAAAGGTTGCGTGGCTCTTTCACGTCCTGCTATTGGCCAGTCAACATAGCAATTGTCTCTCCCCCTCTCTGGTTGGACGACGAGCATTCCTGGGGGGCCCACTTGGACTTTGCTTTTGACTGACACCATTATTACACGTTTTGCATTTCATTCTTTGCAGCCAGGTCATTAACAATTCAAACGCACAGCTCAGTTGGCCAGGACGTCATGCTAACAATCCCCAGGTCACACGTTCAACTCTTGGGGGGACCATTCTTTATTTTTTCTTTCTAGACTAGTATATTCCATGGGATCCATCGCTGCACGTAGGGGTGGGAATAGGCTAGGCTAGGCTAGGCCTTATAAGGCCTGGGCCTGGCCTACGATAAACTTATAAGGCCTGAGCCTGGCCTATGGCCTACTATAGGCTCATTTTTTCAGTCTGGCCTGGCCTTTTTAAAATCCTGGCCTGGCCTGAAAGCCTAATTAAAAGCCTATTTCTTATTAATGTTTTCAATTAATTCATATTACTTAAGAAGTCTTATAGGTCGCATATATATGAACATTTAGACCGACCTAATTAGCATTTTTTTTCTAATATATATGCATATATATACCAATATATTTAACACTTTTGCTAATATATATGCATATATAGGCCAACCTATTTAGACTAATTTTAATATATATGAAAAAATAGGCCGACCTACAAGGCTTTATAGACTTTTTTAATAGCCTGGGCCTGGCCTATTTTATTAAATAGGCTTTTAAAAAACCCCAAGCCTGGCCTTTTTATCAAATAGGCCTGGCCTGACCTGGCCTTAAGTAGGCTAGGCTATAGGTCCCTGTAGGCCGGCCTGACCTATTCCCACCCCTAGCTGCACGCTCACGCATGACCAGGATACACCTTGCATCTCCACCGTCAGGCTCCCTAATGATCAGATCTGAAGACCAGGAAACACTGCCCCAGGGTGCACCCTCAAAGCCTCAATGCACAGGATTTATTCCAGGTTTTATTTAATAATTATTATATAGTTAACTTTAAATTATGTTATATAAATATATATGATTTAATTTTTTAATTGAATCAATAGTACTATATAATTAGGATTAAATTATAATTCTTTAGGATTAGTTTTCCCGATTATATCCGACTATTTTCTCGATTAATTTGTTTAATTATTTTAATTATAAAAACCATACAAATCCTATAAAATATATTAAGATATTAGGATTCGCCCAATCCCATTGGCCAGTGGCCAAATTATTAGGATTTAGGATTTTCCAACCGACTTAGGTATTTAGCCAAACAATTCAATTTATTATTCGCTTCGATTAAATCAATTGATCGCGGTGGGTAATAATCAAATAATTATTTAATTCTTAAATATAAATATAAACAACAATTTATTCTGCTAAATGGTTTTAACCAAAGCTATTGGTTACGATGATTAGCATTTTCCCTTTATCAAAGTTCGTTATTATTTGTAATCGAATATATCGATTATGAGGGGTAACGATAATTAAAATACGCACATTTGCTATTCGCGATAATTGAATCTATCGATTATAGTGGTTAGCAATCCTCCCTTTAATCCTTTAGCCATGGTAATCAAACCTATTGATTATCGCGACTAATGGTAACAAATTAAAACCAGGGTTGTACGCCCAAACCTTAAAATACACTAAACCACGTAACTACAGATTTTCAACACTGCGATGTTCACAAATACGATAAGGTAATTCAAAATACCTTCGAACTTCGCACTTCAAAAACAACTTCAAAACAACTTCAAAACACATCAAATTCAATTCTAAGGCGTACAACCCTGTCCCCGAACTACATTGACTCTGATTCTCCCTAAGGAGATACGTAGGCACTTGGTAACAAGGCGAGTCCCCCTCCCTAAAATCTCAATTTTTCCCCTATTCAATTCCTTAGCTATTAACCTCAATATTTTAGCCATAAAACTGTTACCCTAGATTCAAAGCCAATAGGAAAGGGTTGAGGGTGTGTAACACGGTGAACTGACTTTTATTTTTATAAGAAACAATGTTGCGGTGAGCATGAGTCGCCACCGACTTTTATTTTGTCCAATTTTAGGAAAGGTAAAAAGTACAGAAAAAGACCTTTTTGAAAGAAAAACGGGCTCGGGGGGTAAGTTATGAAAAGGGAAGGTGTAAGCACCCTTTTCATCCGTAGTTATCTACGGGCTCTTAACTTGCTTAGCTCATGTTTTGTTTGTTTTGAATTGAAATGGGACGTAAGGACTTTAGCGTAAATGCGTAGCCTTTGCCTTTGAAAAAGTTTTTGAAAAGATGTTTTTTATTGAGCTAGGCAGGTTACAAGAACTACCCTAATTAACTGGTCTTTTCCTATGCTTTTTACGATTCCCAGGATTATCCATACTATATAGAAGTAGGAAATCCTTGTTATATTGGACGTGTTCGGGACATCAAAGGGTCATCGTATGGTCGTTGAAGGCAACAAGTAGAGGAACCTTTAGCAATATTCGAAGGGACGATCATTGTATCGGAGGCAACCACTCGAGGGACTAGATCATATTATCGAGGCGACATCGCGGGTCATCGAGGGACCATGATCTTTGATGATTTTAATTGAGGGACGTTTGCTAATGGATACCTCTACATTTCGAGGGACACGACCATGTAATCGAAGGCAACCAAGAGGGGCGTACCCTAGGGGTGAGTGAGTGCAAGTGTGTTGGATTCGATTTATAGTTTATCTTGTATTTTTACGTGATCTATCGTTTGATTTATTCTTACCATACACACCCTAATTTAAACATACATCTGTGCAGAATTTAAAGGTACAGAAAGGTAAAGATTTTCACTATGATATTTACATTTTACCTATGTACATTCTAGTATCTGAATAAGAAAATAGCAAAATAAAACAAACATGCGCCATACACGAGATTTTGAGAGGGAGAAGAAGAATCGGGAGCAATTAGAATTTTAAAAAAATCTTATTATTTAACCTAATTATTAACTAATTACTAAATTAATATTAATCCTAATTAATTTAAAATAAACTATGTCTAATGAATTAAATCCTAAATTTGTTTAAACTAAAACCTTTTTTTTTTTAATATTTAAAGTAAAGTTAATTTTTTGTATTTTTATGATTTAAAAATTTAGTTGGCTGAAATAATTATCCTACTAAAAATAATTAGTGATCTAAACACCTAATACTAATTAGTTAATAAGTGAATTAATTGGCTAATTAGTGAAAATTAAAAAAAATAGAATGAAAAACATATTAAAAAAATATGATAAACCAAGTGGCAAGAGGCGTTAGATCCTGTGTGGTAATGTCCTGAAGGTGCACCATGGGGTTGCGTCATTGTGGCTTCAGATCGTGATCACTGGAGATCGGACGGTGAGGATGATAAGGCGCATCGTGGGCATATGATGGAGGGAAACGCTGGATCTGTGAAGAAGAATAAATGTCAAAAGAAACAAAATTGTCATGGGCAAGAGTTGAACCCCAGACAATACGATTACCAACAAGTCTTGCCCTTTGCCACCTGCGCCATGTACTTTTGTTGTTAACCACACACATATCAAACAATAAATAAGCAAATACATGATAAATGGTAGAATTCAAAAAAACAAGATCAGCGTGGGCCCAGTATTACGCGAGGGCCAATGGAGAGAGGTGATATGCGCTGGGACTTTGACCGGCCAGTAATATCACTCGACAGCGCCACGCATTCATATGCTACTATTCATCATCTTGCCCAAAGTTTGCTGCGGATTTAGCATGGGAATTTGCTGCGCATTTTCTTACGAAAAATCCTTCGAACCCCAAAATCTGTAAAAACAACATTAGTAGAAACGGAAAAGAGCCCAGATCCACGTAAAATTGTGTCCTGAATTCAAATATGTGATTAGTTTTGTCATTTGAGCACTCTAGATATGGATCCGCGAGCCCCTCACGTGTGAGCCCTAATCATGGCATTTTTTGGTTCACACGTGAAACCTTCCATGTGATGCATCAAACCTGTTCTAAAACATGTAAATAACTCAATGCAATCATTAGCCATGGTTAAAAAACATTAAAACGTGAAAAAACGAATTTCAAATGCACACGAATATGAAGCGTGGAAACTATGCATTTAGAGGTGTTTTGATCACATCCCCCCGTCCATACCTGTCCTTTAGCACTTTATAAGGGGATTGGAATAGATATTTTTCTTTGAAAGAGGCTGGAAACAAGAATCTCGTATGCCCTAGTTCTGGAGAAATTTTGAAGCTTTGAAACGCGTTTTGGAGGCTAGGTTTTTCGTGTCCCCAGAGGCTTCACGAGTTATGAATATATAGTAGACCAAATTAGGGTTGAAAAAAAATGGAAAGAAACAAGAGGTTTCATTGAAAAATATTTTGTCTTGAATGTGTATAAAAATCTTTCCATTTTTGTTAAATACCTATTTTGATGCCCTTTTTTCACGTGTAAACAAAGCCAAAGGATGTACTTGGACATTTTGATATGGATGGAAAGTTTTTAATAATTTGATTTGATTTATTTTTTGATTTAATTTGATTTATATTGATTTTAAATAAATAAAATCAAAATAAATGTGATAGAAATCAAAAAAACTTATCAAATTGTCTTTGGGCCTTTGGATGATTAGAAAATATGTTCCATAAATTTATTTTACTATTTTTGTGCTTTTATTCAATTTATTTGATATTTAAATAAATGAAATGCAAATAAATTAAATAAATAGCACAAAAATATGAGAATAAATTTATGGCCTTTTATTGGACTCAAGATCATGTGTAGAAACTCAAACTTGGACCCATTAGTCAAAATAAGTAATTTTGCTTAAGTTGACTTTTGTCCAAAAACCTTAATTTAGTAACTTCCTCCTTTGATAATTTTGGACTTGAATAGGAGAAACAGTATGGGCAAATTTCGGGGTATGACAGCTGCCCCTGTTCAATTTTCTTAAACCTGAGGATGTAGATTGGCTCGGGTGCCAGTTGGAATCTGAAGGTTGAAGGAGATTGAACACTAGAATACTGAGAAATTTGCCCTTGATGATGTAGGGACTTTTCACAGATGGGATTAAAGATGCCATCCAGCCATTAATAATATGAAAGTCAGAATGAGTCGTACATTAGACTATATCCGAGCTTGAAGCATTGATAAGTGTTTGTTGGAATCTGAAGGAGATGTCGGAAAGAGCCGTACATTAGACTACATTTGAAGAGTGAACCATAAAATATACTTCATTTGAGAGAATGAGTCATTCATTAGACTATATCTGAAGGAGCATATCGGAACGAGCCATTCATTAGACTATATCCAGTAGAGAGCGCCAGAACGAGTCATTCATTGGACCATATATTAGACCATATCTGATGAAGGATACCAGAACGAGTCGTACATTAGACCATATCTGGAAGTAGGAAATCAGAACGAGTCATTCATTAAACCATATCTGAAGAGGAATACCAGAACGGGTCGTACATTAGACCATATCTGGAAGTAGGACATCAGAACGAGTTATTCATTAAACCATATCTGAAGAGGAATACCAGAACGGGTCGTACATTAGACCATATCTGGAAGTAGGACATCAGAACGAGTTATTCATTAAACCATATCTGAAGAGGAATACCAGAACGAGTCGTACATTAGACCATATCTGGAAGTAGGACATCAGAACGAGTTATTCATTCAACTATATCTGAAGAGGAATATATCAGAACGAGTCGTACATTAGACCATATCTGATGAAGGATGTCAGAACGAGTCATTCATTATACCATATCTGAAAGAGCCATACTTTGGGTTGCATTTAATTTTGTTGATGATAGTTGCCTGACCGATTGGTCGACCTGAAACATAAAGTTGGTTTTATGCAATGTCATGATGTATGTATTGTATGTTTTTTTGAAATGAATGAGACTGTTATGTATATGCCATGAGATGTATGATGTATGAATGCAAATGTTATTAATGATGATAGTAAATTGTATCAGTGTTTTGCGGGGAAAATAAATCCCTGATTGTTCAACGCCTTTGAGAGATTATTTGAATCTCGACTTGACTGCCCCAGATAAATGGGATAATAGCATGGAATAGCCCTTGTAAACATTAGCCTTTAGCTCACTGAGTTAGGCGCAAGAGATATTTGTGCTTTTCGATGTATTTCTAAAGCAACTTTGTCTGTCGAGAAAACTTTCTGAGATTTTGTGCTATCATAAGCAACATGCCCTAGTATCATGAACCTGGGAATAATGCCCCTGACTGATCAACACTTCCGAGGGAGTCTTTGAATCTTGACCTGATTGCCCCAGATATATGAATTCTTACTCAAAAGGGTATTCAACTGTTTTTGTGCCCTTGAGGGTGACCAGTATTTGGGATATTCTCGCTCGAACTCAACGGAGTTCTGAAGCCAACTTATCACTTGAGAGGATTAAACTTTTTGTCTGCTGTTCACGATGGAAGCTTTCCTGGTGTCAAGTACTTGTTCATATGTAAAGAATGTTTAGTATGAGAAATATAATTCTAATGCAAAGTTCATGTTTGTCTTGAAGTTTAAAAAGGAAATTTTTGAAAGGATGTCAAAACATCGATTCTTTTTTTGTGAAAGGTGGTGTGATACCAACTCAAGCGTTTTAGCAGAGCTCCTAGGAGTCAGTTTACCGTATTCTCGTTATAGTATGCTTTCGAATTAACCCTGCTTCAATTAGGACTTTTGAGGGTTATAACGTGGCCAGGTTCACGGTTTTTAGAAAAAAAGATTTTTAGGCTCAAAATTTTATCAGTGCCCACCCCCTTCGTGATGTTCTCCAACCTAAGTTCAGTTAACTCGATGCGAGCATTCATCCTTCAAAAGGAGTTTGAGACGATTAAGGAATCGATGAGGTGTTTAGACATGGCAGTCACTCTACCTTTTGTATTTGGTGTCTGATCACACGACCTTGAATTTATAGTCACGCGACTTTGCCCCTTTTGTTGAGACTCTTTTTTGTTTCCCTAACTTTTGCCTGGACAAATTCTTTTGAATTCCGAGTTTGAAGTCCAGCGGGATGCCCTAGCTTTTACCTAAGTCATTTTTTTCAAGTTATTGACTTAGCGGGCTTTCTTTTTTTCTTTTTTCGATTCGTTCTCTTTTTTTTTTGGAACAAGTCGTATGATCCTGAGACGTCTTCGATTTGTTGGAAAGATTGTGACTGCCTCATTTCTTGGTCGACGAGGGATAGTCGTTGTTGTATCGTCATATTTTAACCTCCCATTGCGAGAGATGACCATTGTGGTCTCGACTTTTCCTCAACCTTTTGAAGGATAACCATTGTTGTATCCTTAGATGCGAGCTCCTGCTGAATTTTGAACACTCAATCAGGTTAACTGAACACTACCCTGCCCCTGGGTTAAATGTGAGGGTTTTTCGTATAGAAAAGAAACTCCTACTTCAAGGCTCAAAGGGGTTGACAAGGGATTAACTTCCTTATATCTCCAGTGTTTGGATTTGAAACAATGCCTGTACATCATCAACAGGGTTTTACTCGAAAGCACACCATTTGAGATTATGGATATTATATGTTCGTCATTCTCCCTTCAGAGTTATCATGCTTTATCGCCGAGAGTTTGGCATCACTAGCATAGAAAAACATGTTAGAGCGAGAGCGAATGAATTTTTTTTTAAGACAAACATATTCAATGCATTACTATTATAGTTCAAAAACAAACAAGTATTGCATATAAACAGTATTGAACAAAAACAAGAAAGATTACGCATGAAAATGCATGACGAATTTCGAATTGCCAATGTTGAGGAGATTCTCTCTGTATGGACTTATTGCTTCAGAAGATCCATTGAGTCAAAGGAGAACTTCGAATTTGGCCTTTAGGTATGAATGATGATAGCCTTTGCGTCAATCAGGTCTTGAACCTTGTCTTGAAATGGATGACAATCATCAATCGACTGACCAAGTGCCCCAGAGTGGAAAACAAACTAAACATTCGTATCTGTACTGCAAATTACTCCTAGAGGAAGATACCGACAAAGCCACACAGGAGTTGTAAGCATCCAGATTCAGGGATAGTAAGAATGAAATAGTAAGAAGATGAGAAGGTTGTCCTTTGGAAATTTTGGTTGCAGCTTCGTCTGAAGAGCTTTGACTATTCATCTTTGGACGTCCTTCTATAAGAATCAAGCTCACCATATCCAGTGGGTCATAGCCTCTGATTCTGGGTACGGTAATTTTGAGTTTGAAGGCATATAGCTAAAGGAAACTAAATCCTCTTGCCCCTTGATAGGAACTGTACCGTTGAGTTTGAAGGTATCTAGCTAGAGGAAAATAAATCCTCTTGCCCCTTTGTTAGGAATCTGGCTCTTGATGATGGCACTTGGAATTGCGCGCCCTAAATACTTGAGATCCTTGAAAAAGGTTAGTTAGGTGATGAGGACGAGTAAGTCCTACAAAGAGTTCAAGTTTTTAGCATACACACAAATCCTGCAAGGAAACCAGTTGGTTTGGGTACAAACAAATCCTGCAAGGAAACCAGACGGTTAGGGTATACACAAATCCTGCAAGGAAACCAAACGGTTAGGGTATAAACAAATCATGCGAGGAACCAAACGGTTAGATAATGAATACAAATAAGTCACACAAATAACCTTAGGTTTAAAGGCTTGCATGAAGTTCGTAGGTAAGTACCCTCCCCACTGAAGTTAAGTTGGTTCAACCTGTCCTAGATAAAGATCGGGTTCTAGGGAGCTCATATCATTGACCTTTCTCGAAGGCGCTTATCTCAGTTCGGCGATCGAATCACCAACCGAAAAGGTCCCGAAAGTCCAGTCCATATGAGTGTAGCTTCGAGTATCAACCAACTTCAGTCGGAACCAAAGCCAGCCATCTCGCTACTTTCTAAAAGGCCAAAGTTTAGTTCTACTAAGGTTCTAGGGGCAAATTAGTGCTTAATGACACCACGCGGTAGCCAAGCATTTCCTCAGGTCGGATCCCAAGGAACACCAGGACAAACCAATGTGTCACACTAACGATGGCCATCAGATCAACCACATCAGTATACGCTGTGCAGTCTCCTTGATCTCATGCCATTTACCTAAGGTACTCAGATCCGGGTGTAGGATCTTTCACACAATAACAAACCCAAGCATTTCCCTTAAAAATAAAGCATACAAACAAACAATTAAAAACATTTACAATGAACTAAGCCCTAAGGTATACCCCTCTTAAAGACTCCCCAGCAGAGTCGCCAGTTCTGTAACACGGTGAACTGACTTTTATTTTTATAAGCAACAATGTTGCGGTGAGCATGAGTCGCCACCGACTTTTATTTTGTCCAATTTTAGGAAAGGTAAAAAGTACAGAAAAAGACCTTTTTGAAAGAAAAACGGGCTCGGGGGGTAAGTTATGAAAAGGGAAGGTGTAAGCACCCTTTTCATCCGTAGTTATCTACGGGCTCTTAACTTGCTTAGCTCATGTTTTGTTTGTTTTGAATTGAAATGGGACGTAAGGACTTTAGCGTAAATGCGTAGCCTTTGCCTTTGAAAAAGTTTTTGAAAAGATGTTTTTTATTGAGCTAGGCAGGTTACAAGAACTACCCTAATTAACTGGTCTTTTCCTATGCTTTTTACGATTCCCAGGATTATCCATACTATATAGAAGTAGGAAATCCTTGTTATATTGGACGTGTTCGGGACATCAAAGGGTCATCGTATGGTCGTTGAAGGCAACAAGTAGAGGAACCTTTAGCAATATTCGAAGGGACGATCATTGTATCGGAGGCAACCACTCGAGGGACTAGATCATATTATCGAGGCGACATCGCGGGTCATCGAGGGACCATGATCTTTGATGATTTTAATTGAGGGACGTTTGCTAATGGATACCTCTACATTTCGAGGGACACGACCATGTAATCGAAGGCAACCAAGAGGGGCGTACCCTAGGGGTGAGTGAGTGCAAGTGTGTTGGATTCGATTTATAGTTTATCTTGTATTTTTACGTGATCTATCGTTTGATTTATTCTTACCATACACACCCTAATTTAAACATACATCTGTGCAGAATTTAAAGGTACAGAAAGGTAAAGATTTTCACTATGATATTTACATTTTACCTATGTACATTCTAGTATCTGAATAAGAAAATAGCAAAATAAAACAAACATGCGCCATACACGAGATTTTGAGAGGGAGAAGAAGAATCGGGAGCAATTAGAATTTTAAAAAAATCTTATTATTTAACCTAATTATTAACTAATTACTAAATTAATATTAATCCTAATTAATTTAAAATAAACTATGTCTAATGAATTAAATCCTAAATTTGTTTAAACTAAAACCTTTTTTTTTTAATATTTAAAGTAAAGTTAATTTTTTGTATTTTTATGATTTAAAAATTTAGTTGGCTGAAATAATTATCCTACTAAAAATAATTAGTGATCTAAACACCTAATACTAATTAGTTAATAAGTGAATTAATTGGCTAATTAGTGAAAATTAAAAAAAATAGAATGAAAAACATATTAAAAAAATATGATAAACCAAGTGGCAAGAGGCGTTAGATCCTGTGTGGTAATGTCCTGAAGGTGCACCATGGGGTTGCGTCATTGTGGCTTCAGATCGTGATCACTGGAGATCGGACGGTGAGGATGATAAGGCGCATCGTGGGCATATGATGGAGGGAAACGCTGGATCTGTGAAGAAGAATAAATGTCAAAAGAAACAAAATTGTCATGGGCAAGAGTTGAACCCCAGACAATACGATTACCAACAAGTCTTGCCCTTTGCCACCTGCGCCATGTACTTTTGTTGTTAACCACACACATATCAAACAATAAATAAGCAAATACATGATAAATGGTAGAATTCAAAAAAACAAGATCAGCGTGGGCCCAGTATTACGCGAGGGCCAATGGAGAGAGGTGATATGCGCTGGGACTTTGACCGGCCAGTAATATCACTCGACAGCGCCACGCATTCATATGCTACTATTCATCATCTTGCCCAAAGTTTGCTGCGGATTTAGCATGGGAATTTGCTGCGCATTTTCTTACGAAAAATCCTTCGAACCCCAAAATCTGTAAAAACAACATTAGTAGAAACGGAAAAGAGCCCAGATCCACGTAAAATTGTGTCCTGAATTCAAATATGTGATTAGTTTTGTCATTTGAGCACTCTAGATATGGATCCGCGAGCCCCTCACGTGTGAGCCCTAATCATGGCATTTTTTGGTTCACACGTGAAACCTTCCATGTGATGCATCAAACCTGTTCTAAAACATGTAAATAACTCAATGCAATCATTAGCCATGGTTAAAAAACATTAAAACGTGAAAAAACGAATTTCAAATGCACACGAATATGAAGCGTGGAAACTATGCATTTAGAGGTGTTTTGATCACATCCCCCCGTCCATACCTGTCCTTTAGCACTTTATAAGGGGATTGGAATAGATATTTTTCTTTGAAAGAGGCTGGAAACAAGAATCTCGTATGCCCTAGTTCTGGAGAAATTTTGAAGCTTTGAAACGCGTTTTGGAGGCTAGGTTTTTCGTGTCCCCAGAGGCTTCACGAGTTATGAATATATAGTAGACCAAATTAGGGTTGAAAAAAAATGGAAAGAAACAAGAGGTTTCATTGAAAAATATTTTGTCTTGAATGTGTATAAAAATCTTTCCATTTTTGTTAAATACCTATTTTGATGCCCTTTTTTCACGTGTAAACAAAGCCAAAGGATGTACTTGGACATTTTGATATGGATGGAAAGTTTTTAATAATTTGATTTGATTTATTTTTTGATTTAATTTGATTTATATTGATTTTAAATAAATAAAATCAAAATAAATGTGATAGAAATCAAAAAAACTTATCAAATTGTCTTTGGGCCTTTGGATGATTAGAAAATATGTTCCATAAATTTATTTTACTATTTTTGTGCTTTTATTCAATTTATTTGATATTTAAATAAATGAAATGCAAATCAATTAAATAAATAGCACAAAAATATGAGAATAAATTTATGGCCTTTTATTGGACTCAAGATCATGTGTAGAAACTCAAACTTGGGCCCATTAGTCAAAATAAGTAATTTTGCTTAAGTTGACTTTTGTCCAAAAACCTTAATTTAGTAACTTCCTCCTTTGATAATTTTGGACTTGAATAGGAGAAACAGTATGGGCAAATTTCGGGGTATGACAGGGTGCCTAACACCTTCCCTCGACCTGATTATAATAACTTACCCTGAATCTCATAACTGCGTAGGGTTTCCTATTCGCCCTTCAGAATAGGTGGCGACTCTAAACCTTCATTTTTTAGGGCAGGTTGCTACAGCTGGCGACTCTGCTGGGGACAACACTATAATAGGTTAATTATTATGCTCCTAAGGGTTGAGAGGATTTAGGTTTATGGTTAATGGTTTAGGTTTATGGCGCATTTTAGGGTTTGACAAACTTGCCATTTTTAGGGTTTGGGGGAGGTTCATCTTTTAATAAATATTAAATTATTTTTTTTATTTATTTGTTTTTGTTTTTTCTTAAATGTTTATTTATCTGCCTTAAAATGTTTACCTATATTATTATATGCATTGTTGTGTTAAACCCTAAGTGTGGGAGTTAACTTTGAGATCAATAGGGGACATGAATCGCCTACGAGTCTCATTGATAACTCCACTCGGAGTGGGTTGAGTATTCGGAAATGTCCAAAACGAGGTTTGACTTTGTTGAGGGCAGGACTGGATACTTGGCTGATCTCTCCGAGAACCTACCCCAAAAATTCGAACCTCATGGATAAAATGAGTTGTCCTAAAATCCGAAGAGACAAAAAGTCTCGGAGGCTACGAACGACCCCATGAGACCTTCTAGAACCCCCCATAAAAAGGTTGGCTCCCTAGAGCCGCTACGTCGAACCTATGAACTTAAGACTTTTGTGCTTTTGTGCTTACTATATGCTTGCAATTTATATACTTCGAATATCTATGCGTTTCAATTTTGCAGGTATCCCTACGTATTCCCTAGCCTGTAGGGACTCTAATTCCTAAGACCATGTTTTTCCCACGAAGGACATCACCATCTACGCACTCCCTAGCCTGTAGGGACTCTCCTTTTATATCCTTCTATTTCTAAAACTGCGCGTCCTTCCCACAAAGGACATCTTCGTTAACGCACGTCGATTGGCTTCACGATGGCCATGAGAGCTGGTAACTGTCTTGAACGGTCAACCCGTGTTTGTTCCCACGCACCCTCTAACTTGTAGGGTTTGGATTTCCATTCATACGTTTTTCATCCCTAGCTTGTAGGGATTTCTCTTCGTCTTATATCGTCCTTAGATAGGTTGTGTTCCACATAGAGAACCTTCCCACGAGGGACAACTTCATAAGTACACGTTGAACGACTTCTCGAAGGTCATGAGACTTGGTGACTGTCCTAAACGGTCATCAACTGCTATTTTCCGCGTGCCCCTTAATCTAAGGGATTCCCATTAACGTGTCATAACTTCTAGCTTGCAAGTATCTCATTAAAGTCAAATGTCATCCCTAAATCCGCAATAGGTTATCCTTAGGATTATATAAGTCGCACGTCCTCATTGCATTACATACAAGGAATCATAATATACAAAAAATAATAATAAAGGAGTCCTTTGCATACGCGTGCATTCGCATTTTCATGCATCCATACACTTACATTCACATTTGCATTTCTACCTTCGCCCGCACCCATGCTTACCATGCTAGCCGGTTTCCTACAACTCACAAAGAAATAAAAACAGTGGAGAAAGGAGAATAAAAGATCTTGGTCTTACAAAAGAGGATGTCTTTCACCATGCCAACCACGTATTCATGCCTTTTTCGAAACAAGATTATAAATACAACAAAGGCTATCGTCGAGCAAGGATTAGTTCAACAAAAGAGTTCCCTCATAGATACACTTAAGGGGTATCTAGCCATAAAGGGGTTCATCTACGAACATAGCAAACTTACAAGGACGCTCTACGATAATCTGGGGGCAAGGATTAATCCAACTAGGGCAATACCCTGAACAAAAATGCGTGACTACGATGGAGGGAATGCGACATATGCTAACTCCATACCAAGGGGCAAAAAGGCCATAGGTTTTTTTATCAATCTACAAACTTTGAAGGCTGAAAATGGTGTGGTGCTATCCTTAGAAAAAAAAGGCAAAAGAGGTTCAGTCAAAGGAAACTCATGAAGTTCCAATACGACGAAAACCCACCGCTTACAATTATTTCCGACAGGTCTGACGTGCCCAAGGAGAATTCGAGATTACCCTTCTACTTCTACAAGTCTAGGAACTAAGGAGTAAATCAAGGTCAACGGACTCACAAAGGAGATTGCCCTTAGGATTAATAGGTTTATCTTTCTAGTTGTAATTCCTACGATCACAAAATGCTATTTGATGTAAAACGTTGTACCTTTCGAATAGTAACTCAATAAAATAATCATGCATGTTTTGAAATCAATTCTTTTGCTCCACTTTTGCATTACTACAACTTTCCATTTCAAATTATCTTTCAAATTATCACTCCCAATCATTAACAAACTTGAGGGAGAATGACGAATACAAATAACTAAGTCCAGCTAAATATATGCTTTCAAGGTAAGACCGAACCGACGATGTACAGGCATTGTTTCAAATCCCTAAACAGTGGAGGTATAAGGATGTTGATCCCTCGTCACCCCCTCGAGCCAGGAGTTGGAGTTTGCCTCTACTTTTCAAATAAACCTTGATTTTAACCAGGGGTAGGGTAGATTTCAATTAATTCAATGGTGCATTTTGGTTGTCAAGAGAATCAGTTAATCCAAGCAAGGGTTCAAGCAAAGGTTCAAGCATATCTTCTTCCTCGCGTTCATCCGAGATTGAGGAAACAATGGAGATAACATTCACAATATCTTCTTCCTCATTACATCATTCAAGATCGAGGAAGTGTCAAAGGTGAAGCTTACAAATCAAAATCGACATGGCAGTCACAACATTCAATGTCCAAGGATCAAATCTCAAAAGGAGCTTTCAAAAGAAAAACGCCCGCTAAGTCAAAATGGGGAATTTCAGAAAAAACAAAGATGACTTAGGCAAAAATTAGGGCATCCCGATGGATCAAACTCAAAGGAATTGGTTCATGCAAAAATAAGGGATAAAAACAAAGCAAAAGCAAAATACAAAGTACAATCTTGTGACTGCTAAATCATCGAAGCTTCTCATCTATGCGTAGATCTTTACAACACTTTTACCATCAATGCTTGGATCTCTACTAAGGCTTCTGCCCAACATTAAAACTGAAACGATTCTCTTACAAACAAGGCATATCCATTGGACTAGGCGAACTTTAGGATCTGGAGAACATCAAGGAGAAAGGGATGGGTTAAATAAAATTTTGAGCCTTATATCCATTGTTTTTTAAAACATGAACCAGGCCAAGTTACAACATTTAAAAGTCCTAATTGAGGCAAGGTTAACCACGAAAGCATATTAAGTAGGATTCTGTTATACCGACTCCTAGGTTTGTTAAAACTATTTCTAACCACTGCGCTTCTTCAAGCATTCATTTCTAATCATCCACTCCTTCGATTTCAAAACTTGCATACGCATTACATTGGAGTTACTTCTCAAAGGGTACAACATCATCTACGAACATACACTTAGCACAAAGGCGATCATTTCTGATAAAGACTCTTGAATGGGGAAACCACGTCCAGAGGGTTTTCCTAAACAGGGGCATACAACCAAACATCCTATTAACTAGGGGCATTCTCCCTAAGGTCCAATTGACTTAGGTCACATCTCGAAGCAATCTCAATCAGAGGCATGTCAAGCATGGGATAAATTCAAAATGGATAGAAAACCATGGATAACCCTCCATATCTGGCAAGTCAGGGGCACACCCTTCAATCTAAACATCGAAGTATATGACAAGGTTATTTCCTGGGGCACTTCCCTCATAAGCATCTCTTCCCACTAAAATATCGGGGCAATGGATATCAAATCCATAATACGCACAACAAAAGGAAAAGGCGTCTTCACACTTTACAACATCCGACAAATCTGTCTCCTAACTACGATCTTCAAAAACGGGTATCGGGGAATCGCGCTAGCATCCAGCAAACTTACAACATTAGCAAACTATATCCGCTTGGTTATCAACAACCTATCATTGGGGCATCATGAAAATACATAAATCATGCATTACATACATTGGTCGACACATTACACCACGCCTTTTCAGGTAGTCTTCTGTAAGACATTTTCATTCAAAATAGTCTTTTCTAAGACATTCATCATCCTTTCTAGGAACCTCTTCAGGCAGTCTTATTTAAGACAATCATCGTCATTTCCAAGAACCTTTTTAGGGTAGTCTTCTTCAAGACATTCCTTTTCTAAGTACCTTTTGAGGTAGTCTTCTTCAAGACATTCCTCTTCTAAGTACCTTTTCAGGTAATCTTCTTCAAGACATTCCTTTTCTAAGTACCTTTTCAGGTAGTCTTCTTCAAGACATTCTTCTTCTAAGCACCTTTTCAGGTAGTCTTCTTCAAGACATTCCTTTTCTAAGTACCTTTTGAGGTAGTCTTCTTCAAGACATTCTTCTTCTAAGTACCTTTTCAGGTAGTCTTCTTCAAGACATTCCTTTTCTAAGTACCTTTTCAGGTAGTCTTCTTCAAGACATTCCTTTTCTAAGTACCTTTTGAGGTAGTCTTCTTCAAGACATTCTTCTTCTAAGCACCTTTTCAGGTAGTCATCTTCAAGACATTATTTTTCTAAGAACCTTTTCAGGTAGTCTTCTTTAAGACAAATTGTCATCCTTTCTAGGAACCTCTTCAAGTAGCCTTCTTCAAGACATTCTTTTCTAAGAACCTTTCTAGGTAGTCTTTTCTAAGACATTCGTAATCATTTCCAAGAACCTTTTTAGGTAGTCTTCTTTAAGACATTTTCTTTCTAAGAACTTTTCTAAGACATTCATTTACCCGTTCCAAAGACCTTTTTAGGTAATCTTTTTAGACATCTTTCAACATTCCCAGACAGTCTTCTTTAAGACGTCCCTCGTCCTTTGCTAATAACCTTCTCAGGTAGTCTTGTTTAAGACAAATTTCCATATCCATTCCAGAAACCTTTTTAGGTAGTCTTATAGAAGACATTATTTCGTTCCACTCATCAATCAACATATGCATGAGCATACGCATTATCCCATACATCAAAACATCCAAGTCATTACTCTGGTGCTAAACGATATTGTCCACCCGCTTCCCGGTAACCTTACCGATGATAGTAATCTTGCTGTTCATTTCACTCATAAACAAGCTACACATACGCATTAGCATATACATATCATCTAGCGCATTCACGTACTACAAAAAAAACTGAGTTTCCAACCCTCGTGTTGTTATAGGTTTAGTTTCCGATCCACGTGTCGTGAGCGTCCGACCCTCGTGTTGTGAAAAGTGTATTTTCTCCGACCCTCGAGTCGTGAGTTTCCAAACAAGTGAATCTTTCTCATGCAGGCAAACATATTAGAATTTTAGCAAACAATCTTCTATGCAGGTAATTTTGTCCGCACCGGGGCAAGTGGATCCCATTGGACTAGGTGAGCTTGCTAGAACTATGGCAAGTGATCCTTTTGGGATTAATCTGTCATACCCCAAAATTTGCCTTCCTCTTTTCTTCTTCAATGCCTCAAGGCTCAAGGATTTTCTCAAGGCAATCTCTCCTAATCGAGGATCTCAAAACTAGGGTCCGCACTTCATCAAAAGAATTTGAATCTCTAAAAAAAGGGCTATTAAAAGGGCATCTTGTTTAAAATCCCATAACATAAGCATGGAGACTTCAATGGAGGTGAAACCAAAAATAGTATTTAGAGGACTCTTTGTACTTTCCAGGAAGTCCTAAAACCTTCCCATACGATAAAAATCGAGAGAGTATAATTTGTTGGGGTCGGCAATATTTGTGGAAAAATACAAGGGTTAATTTGAGTAATTTGGATGCTTTTGATTAAATGGGCCCATTACTCGGTTTCTAAAACATGCCCATGATGTTAGAAGAAGGCGTTTTAGTCCATTATTATTTTTATATATTTATTTGAGTTTATTTGAATGTTCATTCATTTAAATATTGAATAAATTATTAAAAAAAATATACATGTAAATAATAAAGTAAATATAAGATAGGGGAATTAAAATCATAAATAAAAATTTAGAATTGATTTGGGAACCGTAAAAGTGAGATTAAAGATTTGTTTGGTTCAAAAATGGAAAATTGCAATATCCTTTCCCAATCAAGCTTTAATTTCTGAAAATTAGGAGATTGGATATGATTTCAGAAACCTAATTTGTTCAGTTATATATGCACAAGAGCAGAAGTTAAAAAGGGGGGAGATCTGGCCGCTGGACACGTTAAAGAACAAATTTTTTTTCAAGAACAACAAGATTCGGGTTCAAGGATTCAGGATGGTTTGAGACGAATTCAAGACTAGAATCAATTCTGTAGTGTCTCCTGAAGCTACCTGCAGCATCCTCAAAGCTTCACGCGTCCCGAACGCTCGCCTATACCGTCACGGTTTGGCGTTTCCAAACTTGAATCGATTTGTTTAATTTACGCATGATAAACGAAATTTAATTATATATTCATGTTCCTGATGTTGAAACGAAGCTTCCCATATGGTTTAATTTCTGTTTAAGTACAGGAATCAAGATCTGCCATTGTTAGGTCACGGAGGTTACAGATTTGGGTTTAAAATTACAGGAAAAATTGGACCATAAGACCTATGCCATTGTGTTCAGATGATAATTTCCAATTGATCTATACCCTCTCTTACGATTTATATTACGTATTTATTGATTTTGGAATTCGCAGGGGTTATAGCAACATAGATAAACCGTTGCCAAAGGTTTTTCCAGAAAAAACAAGTGAAGGAGACGATTGCATATACTGGGCGCGGGTTTTGCCTTTTAAAATTAATTGTTTCGTTTTTTATATATATTGTTTATCGTTTATGTCACTAACAACATGGAAGAAGTGGTGTAGTGGTGAATGGGTTTGCCTCAAAGGCCTTAGCATGCAGGGGCAGGGGCATGGGTTCAATCCCTGCCTCATGCATATATATTTTCTTAAATTTCCTTTGCGGATTCAGTGCGATGCAGCTCCCAGGATTTACCATGCGCCCTCATGTACCAACCGTACGATCCTCCTCCAGGTTGATCTAACGCCCAAGAATTGTGATTCCATGGTGGACACTCAAAGATCCATCACACCAAATCTCAGCCCAGGTTCCTCTATGTTATTTATCTATTTTATTTTTATATTTTAGATTAAATATTAAATATTAGTTTTTAATTAATTTGTTTAAATTAGGATTAGAATATCAAACTAGGATTAGGGTTAGGAGTATAACATTTTCTCCGATTATGTCAATTATTCGACTTAATTGATTTAATTAATTTTTAATTAATATAAAAATCACTAAAAAAAAAACCCTACAAAGCCTAAGTAATAGGGTTTGCCCGATCCCATTGCCATTTGGCAAAAATATTAATTCGATCAATTCCGACTAAAGCTATTAGACGAGAGATAAAAAGAATAAAACATTAAACGTTAATTCTCTCCTCGACCCGACTAAACCTATTAGTCGCATTAGACGAGAGATAAAAAAATACATAAAATTCAAAACACATTTAATTTGCTGCCCGCGACGATCAATCTATCGATCTGAGTAACCAGCAATGCCCATTAATCCGTTAACTATAATGATCAAACCTATTGATCACTGCAACTAACGGTGCCATATCAAATCAGGGTTGTATGCCCAAACACTTAAAACACTAAACCACGATACTACGGATTTACATCCTTTCAAGCACTGCGATGTTCACGACTACGATAAGGTAATTCAAAATACCTTCGAACTTCGCATTTCAAAACAACTTCAAACACCTCCATAATCAAATTCAATCCTAAGGCGTACAACCCTGTGCCCGAACTACGTTGACTCTGATTCTCCCTAAGGAGATACGTAGGCACTTGGCAACAAGGCGAGTCCCCTTCCCTAAAATCTCAATTTTCACCCTATTCACTGCTTTAGCTATTAAGCCTTAATAATTTTAGCCATTAAACTGTTACCTTAGATTCAAAGCCAATAGGAAAGGGTTGAGGGTGCCTAACACCTTCCCTCGACCTGATTATAATAATCTTACCCCGAATCTCTCAACTACGTAGGGTTTCCTATTCGCCCTTCAGAATAGGTGGCGACTCTAAAAGTCTAATTTTTAGGGCAGGTTGCTACATAATCAAACTACGATAAGCTTACTCCAGCTACGATAGCAAGTAGATATGGCTAACTGCGACGACTTACTAGAGCTATAGTAAGTGGGCCACACCATAAACCTGTTCCTACTACGATAGTGAGTAGGTATGACCGCCCGCGACGACTTACTAGCATGATAGTAAGTGGGTCATACCATCTACGATAAACTCACTCCAACTACGATAACAAGGAGGTATAGCTAACTGCGACGACTTACTAGAGCTATAGTAAGTGGGCCACACCACAAACTTGTTTCCAAACTCCTATGTTCCAAATTCTATTCCCATTTCAACTTCCAATTTCAAATCCTATTTCAATTCCCATTCCAATTCCAAAATCCTATTTTTCCAGATCCTATTTCAAATCCCATTTCAATTTCAATTTCAAATCCTATTCCAATTTCAATTTCAATCCAAATCGTAACCTATTGCGTTACGTCTTATCATGTTAGTCCCTTGGCAGTGATAATGGCACCTTCAATTTCAACTTCAAATCGTAACCTATCGCGTTACGTCTTATCACGTTACTAACATATTTCAACTAACATAACTAACAATCATGCATCATTCAATTGCATATCTCATTCATACATAATGCATATACAAACATCGCTCTTATTTATTTTGAGAAGCTTACTGCATCATACATCGCATGCATCATACCATTGTATAAAATTCAGGTTGCCCTTTTAGGCCGTGCTACAATCAAAGCAAGTGGTTCTTTCGAAAGAATATGCTTCTCACTCTAAAAAAGGGGGGTATCTACCTTGGATGACATCTTTAAGCCCACCTCCCACATGACTTCTTCCCAACAAATGCAAATTTCGGGGCATTCTCAGTGTCCAATCATCTTCTACCTTTAGATCACGATAGGCAGACGTGCCTATCCGACTCTTCAGGTTTAAGAAGATTGAACAGGGGCAGCTGTCATACCCCAAAATTTGCCCTCCTATATTCAATCAAAGGTTCTTCATTTCATCTTCAATGATTCAAAGTTCAAGACAACATTCTCCTAACCAAGGGCTTCCAAAACTAGGGTTTTCATTTTATCAAAGGATTGTGAATATTCAAGGCTTCAAATGGATCTCAAGGTCTCTCATATGTCTCAAAGTATCTCCATGTCAAAAGTCAAGCTTCTATCCCAAGGACTGCTCACTCAATGGCTCAAATGATCAATAATCGACTATGTTGACTTAAAAGTCAACTATAGTCAAAGTACAGTAAAAAACTCCTGACTTTTTGTCAACATCAAGTATGGAAGATTATATCCATCATTTGATCAAAGGTCGATCATGATTTATCAATAAAAACTCAAAAATGAACAAATTCAAATGGTTCAAATTAGGGTTTTTTATAGGAGAGAGTCAACTCAACTTTGACTGGTCATAACTTTCACATGGAGCATCAAAAGTTTCCCAACCAAAGCCTATTTTGAAGGAAATTTGATTCTTTACAACTTTTATGTTGGGCCCAAGATCAAGAAATGCACCATTTGGGAGATATAGACAAAAACATTACAGGTCCTTTTAAAAGCCAATAAAAACACCTTTTGGGTCAAAGCTCATAACTTGAGCATGAAAACTTCAATTGAGGTGAAACCAAAAGGAGGTTTTAGAGGACTCATCAAGCTTTCTAAAAAGTCCTAAAGTGCATCTATATGATAAAAATTGAGCAGGATACAAGTCGCAGTAGTTGAACAATTTTGAAGAGGCGCATAAAGAGAAATGCTTGCCAAAATCAATTTCCCTCCAAATGGGCCTAGGTTCTTTTGTTCTAAATTTATTCATAAGCCCATCTATGGTCTCTATACTCAATAGCACGCCCCTTGCTATTTTATTTTATTTATGTTGGAATTATTTCCATTTAAATACAAATTAAATTAAACAAAATATGAAAACAAGGAACAATTGTATATGGGTTTTGCTTTCACTTATCTTGAGGTCCAAGATAGCCCATAAAACATGTCAATTTCGTGCACAAGCTTCAAGGGCAAGAAAAGTGCCAATTTTGGAAAGATTGCATGTTGATTTTTCAATCAAATATTTTCATCAATGCAAGATGTTATTGACACAAAACCTAACTCTAAAGACTTCATATATATTCTAAAATATCAGTAGGGGAAAGGGGGACGAAGAGAGGAGGAAAAGAATAGGGTTCCAAGCTTTCAAACTTTCCAAAATTTAGGGCATCAAGAAGCTTTCTCCATAGCCACTATCCACAAATTCTAAGCATTGCATCATCATTAGTAGATTACCAGAAGTGATCCCTGATCATTAGTGAAGAGCAAGACGTACCAAATCGTCCTTTCCAACGTGCAACCATTTGGTAAAAAAATATTTTTCTCAAACTCTTCGTACCCTCAATATAAATCGATCTTATGCGTGTGTATATGTTCAATATGATGTTTAAGACTGTTTTGATGAATCGTTCATGAGTTTCAGTGCAGGTTTGGGCGTTTGCCATGGCTAGGGCGTGAAACTTGTGAGGTTTCGTTTTCATAGTCGCAGCGAGTTTTAATCCAAACTAACGATCCCATTGAATTCGCAACAGTGTGTTTAGTGGATCTGGGTTATCCGTTCGTTTATTTTCGTGGATTTTTGCAGGTTTCGGAGATTGCCCTCGCCGGAGAAGACAACCGGCGTACTGTTCCGGTGCCGCTGCAAGTGCAAGGGAGCAATTAAAGGTTGCGTGGCTCTTTCACGTCCTGCTATTGGCCAGTCAACATAGCAATTGTCTATCCCCCTCTCTGGTTGGACGACGAGCATTCCTGGGGGGCCCACTTGGACTTTGCTTTTGACTGACACCATTATTACACGTTTTGCATTTCATTCTTTGCAGCCAGGTCATTAACAATTCAAACGCACAGCTCAGTTGGCCAGGACGTCAGGCTAACAATCCCCAGGTCACACGTTCAACTCTTGGGGGGACCATTCTTTATTTTTGCTTTCTAGACTAGTATATTCCATGGGATCCAGCGCTGCACGCTCACGCAAGACCAGGATACACCTTGCATCTCCACCGTCAGGCTCCCTAATGATCAGATCTGAAGACCAGGAAACACTGCCCCAGGGTGCACCCTCAAAGCCTCAATGCACAGGATTTATTCCAGGTTTTATTTAATAATTATTATATAGTTAACTTTAAATTATGTTATATAAATATATATGATTTAATTTTTTAATTGAATCAATAGTACTATATAATTAGGATTAAATTATAATTCTTTAGGATTAGTTTTCCCGATTATATCCGACTATTTTCTCGATTAATTTGTTTAATTATTTTAATTATAAAAACCATACAAATCCTATAAAATATATTAAGATATTAGGATTCGCCCAATCCCATTGGCCAGTGGCCAAATTATTAGGATTTAGGATTTTCCAACCGACTTAGGTATTTAGCCAAACAATTCAATTTATTATTCGCTTTGATTAAATCAATTAATCGCGGTGGGTAATAATCAAATAATTATTTAATTCTTAAATATAAATATAAACAACAATTTATTCTGCTAAATGGTTTTAACCAAACCTATTGGTTACGATGATTAGCATTTTCCCTTTATCAAAGTTCGTTATTATTTGTAATCGAATCTATCGATTATGAGGGGTAACGATAATTAAAATACGCACATTTGCTATTCGCGATAATTGAATCTATCGATTATAGTGGTTAGCAATCCTCCCTTTAATCCGTTAGCCATGGTAATCAAACCTATTGATTATTGCGACTAATGGTAACAAATTAAAACCAGGGTTGTACGCCCAAACCTTAAAATACACTAAACCACGTAACTACAGATTTTCAACACTGCGATGTTCACAACTACGATAAGGTAATTCAAAATACCTTCGAACTTCGCACTTCAAAAACAACTTCAAAACAACTTCAAAACACATCAAATTCAATTCTAAGGCGTACAACCCTGTCCCCGAACTACGTTGACTCTGATTCTCCCTAAGGAGATACGTAGGCACTTGGTAACAAGGCGAGTCCCCCTCCCTAAAATCTCAATTTATCCCCTATTCAATTCCTTAGCTATTAACCTCAATATTTTAGCCATAAAACTGTTACCCTAGATTCAAAGCCAATAGGAAAGGGTTGAGGGTGCCTAACACCTTCTCTCGACCTGATTATAATAACTTACCCTGAATCTCATAACTGCGTAGGGTTTCCTATTCGCCCTTCAGAATAGGTGGCGACTCTAAACCTTCATTTTTAGGGCAGGTTGCTACAGTTTCAACTTTCCAACACATATTAGGAAGCCCTAAACGACATCCCGTAGCTCAAGTTATGACTTGCATAACTAGAATGTGTCAAATTGATGCTTATTCATAAAATAAGTAACAAAAATAAAATTAAAGCATAAATAAACTAAACTTAGAAAACACATTAAAAAATAATAAAAATAACATAATAAACTCTAGAATTATCGTGGCACAATGGTAAAAGAGTGTGCATCAAAATGCACTGATCAGTGTTGAAAGCATTCATTAACGAGCTTCTACATAAACAATCTCGTTGACAAAGAAGTCTCAACCATCATGATAGATATGGTTTATAAGAATCACAAGAAAATATCCATCATATTAGGATCACTCTTTACTCTAAACATGTCCAAAATCTCGAAAAGGACATTCAACAAAGTTTTGTCTCGACAAGATGGTTGCGTCGGCAAGGTCTTTAGTTATCAAAAGCGACTAGGTATTTTCTCTAAATAAAATACCCGGTTGGAGGAAGAGGCATGCCGACGAGTGGTAAATTACACGTTCTTAAGAATTAGTTAGTGGTTCTAGGTAGTTACAAACGTGGAAAATGGACATTTCAACATTTTTTTGAAGTCCAACAACGTGGAAGCATGTCAGAAGGATAAACTACATGTTTCGACACATGTCTTCCCTTTTGAAGAGTAAGTGTCAGAAAATGTTATTGTTAGTTTAGTATAAGTGGCAGGCTCATACATTGTAATCAAGGTTATAAAGTTTCATACATTCTCTATAAAACTAAAGTACCCAAGTCACAGAGCGAAACAATTTGTGAGAAACATGTATGAGTCTGCGCCCTTTCTTTTCATTGTCTTTTTATTTCCTTAAACAAAATATTTTTCTTTGTTGTCTTACATTTTCACTTTTGTTAGTGTCATTTATTTAAGGCTTAAATAGTCATTTGGTCCCTGTAAGTTAGCGTGTTTTTGATTTTCGTCCCTGTATCTTTTTTTCCTGGATAAAGTCCTTAAATATTGAATTTCTTTTGGATTTAGTCCCTAAAACTAAAATCTGCAGGAAAATTTGCAGGTTTCCTGCGAATTTTCCTTCGGATTTTCCTGCGGATTTTAACTTTAGGGACCAAAACCAAAAAGATTTTAACATTGAGGGATCATTCCCAAGAAAAAAAGATACAGGGATGAAAGTAAAAAACACGCTAACTTACAGGGACCAACGGACTATTTAAGCCTTTATTTAATTTTACATACTTGTCATTCACCAAGGCTTGTCTTTAGGTAAGATTTGCATTTATCATATCTTTATACAAACAGTTGCATTTAATTTACACACACTATTTTTCACACAGATACTCTCCACAAATTGCTTCCGAGATTTTTTGAGTTAATCTCACAAGCCCAGTAAACTCGTGATTATTTACAAAAAAATCACCAATAAATAGCCATAAACTTCATTTTCCTTGTATAAGGGGATATGTGAGTTATACCTATTAAAAACTTTCAACTTTATTAGATACTCTCTAAAATAATTCTTGGGGAGAGAATTAAGTCTTTTTTTCTTTTGACTGAACCTCTATAATTTTCGGTGTCTTATCTCTTCCCTTATCTATTTATTCCTGCATTTTATTTTTCACATTTTTATTTTCTACTACATAAAATCAAAACTTTTCTTAAATAGTTTTAAATTCTAATTTTAATCCTAAAAGTTTTTAAATCCAAGTTTTTCAGAAACACACAATTCACCTCCTCTTATGTGTGAAATCACATCTCGAACAACGACAACGTGATGAAGGTCTTTATTCAGGAGAGCGCCTTCTTGCATTCCACTGTCCTATCGAACTTCTCCTTATTTTTTAAGGCGAGAAAGAACACAAAAGCCTTGTAGCCAACACAGGAGAGGAAGCGAGATAAAATGGCCAGGCATCCTATTAGTTGTTGCACCTCTTTGATGTTGGTGGGGCTCCTCATATCCATTACATTCTGGCACTTATATGGGTTCGCCTCAATGCCCATCCTTGTTCACATAAAGCCTAAAAACTTTCCTGTTTGCAAAACATCTTCCACATTTGATGCATGGCTATGCCGTTATGCGATCTTCGCTATCATGTCGTCAACGTAGACTTCCAAGTTCCTCCATATCTGGTTGGAGAATACGACATCCATGAGTCGCTGCTGGTAGGTGGCAACAACATTCTCGAGGCTGAAGGGCATGACATTATAATAGTAGTTGTCCTGGTTAGACATGAATGTTGTCTTGGGTGCATCAAGGGGACACATCTTAATCTGGTTGTACCCCGAATAAGCATCCATGAAGCTGAACTTATAGTAACCGAGGACCCATTAATCATATGTTCAATATCTCAAAGGGGTTATGGATCCTTAGGATAGGTTATATTGAGGTATGTGAAATCCACGCACATGCGCCACTTGTTCGATGATTTTTTCACTAACACTACATTGGCTAACCAGGATGGGAATTTCGTTTATGTGATGAAACTGACGCTTGATAGCTTGTTTACCTCCTCATCAATGGCAGGTTATTGCTATGAGGGTTGTAAAGGTTTGTTGCGTAAGCTTGAGGCAAATCATTAATTACCCCCTGACAAACTCACTAGCGCACTCCGGAACGCCTGAATGCTATCGAGAATGAGCTGGAGATTTTGGAAGGTGTTCCAGAATAGGATGTCAGTTGAGCTTCCTGGGTCTATCAAGACTCACTTGATCTCTTAATTTTTCATATTTCACAATGATGACCATTGGGTCGTTATCACGAGGGAAGACTCATATGGAGTTGATATTAGAGAAAGTGATGTTGGTCCTTGGTCCTTTCTGATGGGCTTTGGAAAGTCCTGAGGATATTACATTCGTAGTCAACACTTGACTGACGTATTTTCTCCGGGAGGAGCCGAAACTTCCTCCGCCGGCAAAATCTCCGACTATGGTGCCAACGACGAAATCTGGATCTTTCTTAGTCATTTTCGAGAGAAGACAATGAAAATGGCAATGATGGTGGAAGGTGTGGTCCAAATTAGTTTTACCGGAGTTTCATAAAATGCACCACTGTACTTGTCTAAAAATATAGAATGCGTGACACCCCTATTAGGGGTGGTTAAAGACCTTAATATTTTTTTATGGTTTAAGACTTATTCACAGTGGTGAGAAATCATGTTGGATGGTATTTTAAACTATGAAGAAAACAAACTCACATGAAACAACAAATACCAAAACATCAAATTTATAGGAATTAAAACAAAATAACAAATATCAAAAATAAAAAGTTGTATATTGTAAAGTCTAAAAACGAAAAATATTTTAAAGAAATAAAAACTCTTGAAATTTATTTACTAAACAATTTGCATATTTTAGTCTTAAATTAATTACAATGAAGATTGTAACCAAAAAAAAATTACAATGAAAATTTAGATGACCAGATTCTTACTCCGTCCAACTCAATTTTCTTACTCAGTCCAGTTTACCCGCTAAAATGATCCGTTGAAAAGAAATACAAATTACTGTTACTTTATGCAAGATTCCAATCTTTCGTACAATAATGGGAACATTTGCTAGCCAATAAGAATCACACAAAGTGACTTCTATTTTGGACACCCGAATCCAAAGAATCCCAATTCCCGATTCCAGTACATTTCGCATTAAACATATCATTAATAATACAACTCGAATAATAATAATGCACCACCAATTAGTAACAATAATAAAAGATAAAAAAATTATAGTCCAGTAATTTGAAAAAGAAGGGTTTGACGTAAGATTTCATTTTCCGTCGAAAAAAATCGGTCTCATCATACTAATAGTTATACAGAGACATCAGATAGAGACATCAGATACAAAGATATAATACAAACTCGTTACATCTACTTATTTATCTTTAAAAAGTAGTTGTACAGAGACGTCAAATGCCGAAGTGTATGTTCAAACTCGCAACATGTACTTGTTTATCTTTAAAAGATGAATTCTAACCAATAGACTAGAACATATCTCTTATAATCAACGGTTGAGATACATTCCTAAGTTTTAGGTTCTTGTTTTATCTTCTTAAACTTCACTCTTTTTCTTCTCCAATTAACCTGCTCTCACACTCTCTTTCTCTCTCTCACACACAAAGCCTTCTTCATCAATCTTCTTCTTCTCCTTCAATCTAGCTTAATCCAGTAACAAAGAAGACGAAGATGATGTTAGGGAAAAGACCTCGTCCTCCAATGAAAAGAACAACAAGCATGTCCGAAATAACCTTCGATCTGAACACAATAACACCAGAAGACGATCCCAACAACAACAACAACAACAACAACCTCTTCAGTCCTCACGGACCTGGCGTTGGTCCGTTCGGTCCATATCCATATCCACCAACTTCTCCGGGAACCAACGGTTCAGATCAGAGCAAGCTTTTAGCCACAGTTTCACCTAGAAACCATAGAAGAAACTCATCTGATATGAATCACACACCTGATTTCTTACGCTCTTGCTTTCTCTGTAAACGCCGTTTGGTTCCCGGCCGTGACATCTACATGTACAAGTACGTTTTATTTCATTCTCTCCATCTCTTTAAATCTCAAATTTAACGGACTAAGCTAACGCCGTTAAACCGTCTATACAATTTTTTTTAATTAATACAATTGTGTGTTAATTGCAGAGGAGATAGTGCTTTCTGCAGTTTAGAGTGTCGACAACAGCAGATGAATCAAGATGAGAAGAAAGATAAGTGTGGTGTGGCATCAAAGAAGCAAGTTGTTGTTGCGGCGGGTTCTAAAGTTACTGCAAAAAGTGAAAAAACCGCGGTTGCCACAAGTTTGTAGCATAACATCCAAACAAGGATTAATTGATGGCATGCAATTTTAATTATCCATGTGTTCTTGGGGTTTCATATCAGTAAATTATTATTTAAATATGTTAATGTTTATATATTTATAAATACCTAGCTCCTTTATTTTTGTTATGAATTTTGTTCCTTTTTGTTCTGGCTTTGTAATTTTCATCTTGGCTTGAGTGGTTATGTCCACTTCTTTGCTTGTTAATAGGCCAGTAATTTTGAAGCAACAAGTGTACTATTTCCAGCTTAACCACTGATTTTTCTGAGTTCGAACTCAGTCTTAAACATGCAGAGTTTTTAATGTCTGTTGTGGTCATTCTCGACTTGAGAGATTACTCTCTGCACTTGCGTGCAACAAATATCTTATTTCTGGAAAAAAAATTACATTATACTCAATTCTACAGAAAAAATTTCATTCACATCTTAGATATTTTTAATGGTGGATTGTTGATTGTATATTTTGTGTGGAAATTAAGGATGGTGATGGGTTTGGGAAGTCTTTATATGCTGTCATCACTCCACTGATTTTTTTTTGAGTTGAGATGTTAAAAAATTTATATAGTATATTTAACATCTATAAGTTGCGTAATCTGAGTCCTGACCCTTGAATTTTAAATTTAAAGTGTATAGTTTTTTATTGATCTTGTTCAATCAATAATAATAAATGCACATGATGTGCTTAACACATGGAATCTTTATGATGTTTATAATTGATATTAGTATGTGTCATGATTGTAATGCTGATGCTTAAAGCGTATTAGTTTTAAAGAAATTATTCATGTACATCCAAACTTTATACTGTACATATTTTTAAAGTGTTTGTAAACTATAAAAAATAGAAAATAAGTGAGAGGTTTATATAGATTCTCAAGACGAAGTAGATATGAGAAGATTCAAGAAAGTTTATATAGGTATATTGGAGAATTCTTGGATGGCATATAACATACAAGAGATATCTAACAGACAGTTATTTTACAATCCAAGTAATTTCTAAGTGGGAATTTATGTTTGCTTGAGGAACGAGAGGAGGGTAAAATAAAAGCATTAGTACTTGATGGAAGTCAATGATTGAGACAATGGTTCAAAGAGATTAGAGAATGGAGATCCTATGATGTGGATAATGAGAGAGTCACATGATCGCGATGTTATGGAGAGTCACATGATCGCGATGTTATGGAGAGGTGTACATGACCAAAAATGTGGAAGACTTTCAAGGACCTTTAAGGATATGTATCCCTATGAACTCAGAAATTGTTAGAGTCTCATTAGAACCAGATGATTGCTTCGGTGAGTGTAGTGGAGAGGAAGATAGTTTAAAAGATGAGGTCAACCTCAATGATGGTTTTCTCGAAATCAGCAACGAAAATGATGACCTAGAGAACAAAGTCAAATAAGGCCCTAGTTATGTACAATGAGAAAACTAAGAAAAATCATCATAGACAATGTGAGAATAGGAAGGGAGGCATGGGAAAAAAACAAGTGAAGTAATGTCAATTCAGAGGATGGTGAATTCAAAGCAATCTTGGTCAACTTTGGAAAAGATGGGTGCATAAAAAGTTGTAGCTGAAAAAGTTAGGAATGGAGAGGACAATGGTGTGGAGAAGGAAATATATTTGAATTTTCTCATTCTAGAAATACATAGGGAAAGTAGGCTTTAATTTGTAGACCCAACCCAGGAATTTAGAAGGCCTAATCAGGAAATCTTGGTCTATAAGCTCTCATAAATGGGTCGAATAAACCAACAACCTAGATACATCTCCCACCTAACACGTTGGCCCAAAGTAATCATACCATTCAAATCCAAAACATATGTAGAAGACAAACCTATCCCCCTCACAAAAAATGAGGACCTTGCAGTTATTAGACCGTCCTATTATTCTGCTCTTCTGTCTACCAAGCAAAAATCTCAAATCCTACCTTCGCTTGCCATTCAGTCATATTTAATGAAGGATAACTTTTCAGGAGGGTCTTCTTTGCATTGCGAATCAACAATAAATTCAAATGTGATTCAAGGTAATAAGAGGTTTGGGATGATTAGGGAAAAAGATGTCGTTGGTAATATTTGGAAAAAGGATATAGAAATAGGAGCCAAAGGATCCGAAGAAGATAGGGTTCATTGGAAAGCAATTAGAGAAATGGAAAATAGTGACCAAGAAGGGAGAAGATTGAGGGAAAGAAAATCCAAGAAGGCATCGTGAATATAATGTCATACAATATTCGTATGAGTGGAAATCCAATAAAAAGGAAATGCCTACAATAATTGATTATATTATGGAGGATTGATGTGTGCTTATTTTAGGAAACTAAAATAAAAAATGTGGATGAGGCATGGGTAATCTCATTATGGGGCAACAAGGAGGTGGAATGGACTGTAAAATGGGTTCACGGAAGGTCTGAAGGATTATTAATCATGTGGAAATCCGGGTTATTCATAATCAGTTTCAACTTTGTCAGGGAACAATTCGTTGGTATAAAAATGGAATGGTAGATGTTGCGGAGGAAAATTTGAGATTAAGTTATTGATTAATTTAACTCGAAAAGCAAGAGTCACCATCGAACTTTATTGTTTCCAAAGAAAATGAAAAATATCTATAAAATCCAACGCAAAAATAAAATGAAAAGAGATTTGGATACGGGGGTTGGTTATGCAATGGGAAGGTATTAGCACCCCTCACATATACGATACTCCATAGGAATCTCTTAAAAATCGGTGTTTACAATAAAATCAGGTTGTTTGCAAAAACGATTGGAGTGATGAGAAAAGAAGTATTTATTATTTTGTGCTCGCCAAGACTTCAAGAATATTATGCCTACGTATCCTCCATGTGCAATGAAGAAGTCAGAGCCTTGTAGTTCATGGTAAAAATAACCATAAAATTTTATTGATTGATTTTAAATTGAAAAGACTTTTCGTCATATTCGAGTGAAAAACACAACTTACTATTCACAAGTATGAGAAAGTGAGAATTTGCATCATCTTGATATGGAGAACTTTTACTTCGAATTTCTCATAAACACGTCTCAACATTCAAGCGGAAAATGTCAATCACTTCACTACACCTTTGTAGAAGTATAGAGGTTTTAATCAATACAAGAATAGACTAATATCCCTCCTTTGAGAAAAGGTTTTAAAAGAAAAGTGCACAAAGACACAAAAAGAAATTTGATGAGGTTTGTCTTTTTTAGAGGTTTTGAAAAGAGTTTGAATATGCTCAAGAGTTTTAGCATTTATTAAGAAAAAGATTTTTTGAGATCACTTGACAAAGTCAAGGTTTATTGTGAAATATTTGAAGTTTGAAACAAGAAGTTTTGAAAATAGGGAAAAAATTTGAAAATTGAAGAAGTGGGTAGTAGATAAAGAGACTATCCTAAAGTATAAAGTAAATGACATGAAATAAAAGGTCTTATTGTAAGGTAGCCCAAGAGAAAGCCTTTGTGTGTGCAAGTTGTAACATCCCAAAATTTCTTATTTAATTAATTTAATTAAGTTTTAAATTAATTAATTTAAATTAGCATTTTATTGGAATTGTGTGGGAAGAAATAATAGAATATTAGTTGTTGGGTCATTGGTGAAGTTAGTAGTGTGGGGGGTGTAATGTGAAGGAGCCCATTACTAATTTATTTTGTGTTTCATAAAATAAGGAAAAGAGGAGAAAGGAAGTTAGAACGTGAAAAGGAAGATGTGAGAAGAAGAGCCGAAGAACGTGAAAGAGAACCAAAGAGGAAGAAGACCCAATTCAAGAGTTTGGCTAAGGTAAGGGGGACTTATCTGGTTAACATCTATTATCGGGTTAGGGGTCGATAGTACAGAATAGGAGTAGAATTCGTATCGGTTGAGTCATATGATAGATTTAGAGATTGAGTTAATTCGGATGATGATTGATCATTTTGTTAGAATCTATGATGTTTGTGTTGTTATGGCTTCAATTGATGCTTAATTGATGTATTATGATGTGTATTTCGTGTTGTATGTGTGTTCCATTTCCTTGAAATCGTACTGGTATGAATTGAGTGGGTTTGGAATGTGTGGAACACTGTATTTCTGCAGATTTGGGGTTGCAGGTACGCAGTAACCGGTTACTGAGGGCAGAGTAACCGATTACTGCAGTGTAAAATGGCAAAGATTGCTGGCTGGGAGTCGGTAATCGGTTACTGAAAGGGGTGTAACCGATTACCCATACAAAAAACAGGGAAATGTGTTTCGTAAAATAGGGTAACCGGTTACTGGCATTTGGGTAACCGATTACCACTGATGTTTTTTGAAAAATGAAGTATTTTGTAAAACTCATAATTTTTGAACCGTTGGTCCATTTTGTGTGTCGTTTCGAGCTAAACGAACCTTGTGAAATAATCTATGTGATGATTAATGATGTGATTGTGATTGAATGATGCATATATATATATATAAAGATGCTTGATGATGATGATGATTATGATGAAATGAGTATTTTGATGATGTTACTCATAGACTTGACGATGGTATAAGTATGTTCATGTATGTTTGCATTCATTCATAGTCATTGTTGATGTTGTATCCATGATGATGTGTTTGATCAGTAAAGGGCATGATTCCCATTGTGTTGAATCTGTGCTGGCAGGGCCGTATCTTGATGATGTTGGATCGGTCATGGGTTATTCCCATTTAATGATGTTGGTACCACATGCATAGTGTCAGTTCATTCATATGCATACTTTTATAACATGATTGGATGTTTTTCCAGTGTTATAAATATTGATGATGTGTTGGTAGTTTATGATGATGAAACTTGTCTGAATGTCTGTTTATGAAACAATTGGGTGAATGATGCGACTATGATGTGTTATTGCTTTATAACCTTATAACATTTGTTAATTATGATGAGAATCACCCTTACATGTTGTCATTTTTCAGATTGAGGATAGAGGTTGTTCGACTCAGTGAGGATTAGCTCATGAGTCAGTTGTTTAGTTAGCGTCAGGTGTCATGCTCTGATATTTGTAACACTGGGCACGCGATGTTTAGAGTTTATGTTTTATAACTCTGGTTATGTTTTGATGTTTTGAAGGATAAGTTTTAAAGATGTTAAACTTAATCCGTATGATTTAATTTCCACTATGTTAACATGAAATGTTTTAAATTTATGATGATTGCCTCAGTGAATGCATGACATGACCGAACGATGTTTAATTAATTATTGAATTATGGCACCCTTGGTTTCATGTACTATGAATAAAATTATTTAAAATCGCCGCGGGGTTTAGAAGGGTGTTACAATAGTGGTATCAGAGCATAGTCGGTCATTGTGACCGAAGTCTTAGTATCAGTCTTTCCTGTGTATTCGACTAGTACGAGATAACTTGTCGATACTTTTGTTCTGATTAAATTGTTTGTGATTTAAGCAGAGCAATGTCTGGAAGAGGTGGAAGAAACGATGATGCTATCGCTGAGGCTCTAGGCATGATTGCTGGTGTGCTGGGAGGAAATGCGAATGGAGCCGGGATTGGTGCTGACAGGAAAGTGGGGAATTTTCAAAGGAACAATCCTCTGTTGTTCAAGGGTACGCATGATCCTGAATGTGCTCAGAAGTGGCTAAAGGAGATCGAGAGGATTTTCAGAGTCATTGATTGTGCTGAGAACCTGAAAGTGAGGTATGGTACACATATGTTGTCCGAAGAAGCTGATGACTGGTGGATGGCGACTAGAGCTGAGATGGATGCTGATGGTGTGGATGTTTGCTGGGCTCTGTTCAAGAGAGAGTTCTTGAGAAGGTACTTCCCTGAGGACGTATGAGGCCGAAAGGAAATTGAATTTCTGGAGCTGGTTCAAGGTAATATGACAGTACCAAAGTATGCTTCGAAATTTGTGGAGCTGGTGAAGTACTACGTTCACTACAATAATGATGAAGCTAGCGAATTCTCAAAGTGCATCAAATTTGAGAATGGTCTCCGTGATGAGATTAAGCAAGGTATCAGGTATCAGAGGATTCAGAGATTTATTGACTTGGTGGATTGTAGTAGGATCTTCGAGGAAGATAACCTTAAGCTGAAGTCATCTCACTCTCGCGAGTAGTTGACAGAAAGGGTAAGAAGCCTATGGAAAGAGGTAAACCGTATGGTAGAGGTAATCCAAAGACTGGTGGTTGGAAGAAGCCTAGTGGAGGAGACTCCAGTGCTTTTATCAGGTGCTACAACTGTGGCGAGTCTGGACACCATAGAAATGAATGCAAGCTGAACCAGAAAAACTGTTTCAAGTGTGAGGAAGTGGGTCATGTTGCTGCTGAGTGTAAGAAGAAGATTGTGACTTGTTACAATAGTGGCGAAGAAGTTCACATTAGCCCATAGTGTCCTAAATCGAAGAAGAACCAAGCGGGAGGAAAGGTTTTTGCTTTATCTGGATCAAAGACTACCCCAGAGGATAGACTAATTAAAGGTATGTGTTTCATTCATGGCACACCTTTGGTTGCAATTATAGATACTGGAACAACTCACTCTTTTATTTCTTTGGATTGCGCTAAGAGACTGAATTTAGAAATATCTTAAATAAATGGAAGCATGGTTATTGATACTCCTGCGTCGGGTTCAGTAACTACTTCATCTGCTTGTTTGAATTGTCCTGTTGATGTTTTTGGTAGATAATTTGGAATGGACTTAGTGTGTCTTCCATTGAAACAACTTGATGTAATCTTGGGAATGAACTGGTTGGAATTCAACCGTGTTCATATCAACTGTTTTTCGAAGACGGTAATGTTTCCTGAAGCTGTTGATGTTGATGATCTGAAGATAACAGCTAGACAAGTGAAAGAAGCCATTGAGGATGGTGCGACAGTGTTTATGTTGTTCGTGATGATGGGCCTAAAAGAGAAGGTAGTACATACTGAATTACCTATAGTATGTGAATTTCCGGAAGTTTTTCCTGAAGAAGTGAATGAATTACCGCCGGAAAGAGAAGTAGAATTTGCTATTGAATTTGTTCCGGGAACTAGTATAGTGTCGATGGCACCATATCGTATGTCACCATCAGAGTTGGCCGAACTAAAGAAACAATTGGAAGAGTTGCTTGAGAAGAAATTCATTCGTCCAAGCGTTTCTCCGTGGGGTGCATCGATATTGTTGGTAAAGAAGAAAGATGGTTCTATGAGACTGTGTGTAGACTACCGATAATTAAACAAGGTTATTATCAAGAATCGGTATCCATTGCCGAGGATTAATGACTTGATGGATCAACTGGTGGGGGCTTGTGTGTTTAGTAAAATTGATCCGAGGTCTGGATATCACCAAATTTGAGTGAAGGAGGACGATATTCAGAAGACGACATTTAGAACAAGGTATGGACATTACGAGTATTCAGTGATGCCGTTAGGAGTTACAAACGCACCTGGTGTTTTTATAGAGTATATGAATAGGATTTTCCAAGAACGAAGAAGAGCATGCGGAACATCTCAGAACTGTGTTAGAGTTGTTGAAAGAAAAGAAACTTTTCGCCAAATTGTCAAAGTGTGAATTTTGGTTGAATGAAGTTAGTTTTCTTGGACATGTGATTTCTAAGAATGGTATTGTTGTTGATCCTACAAAGATAGAAGCGGTATCTTAGTGGGAAGCTCCGAAATCAGTGTCGGAAATTCGTAGTTTTCTTGGTCTTGCAGGTTACTGCAGGAAGTTTATAGAAGGATTTTCAAAGTTAGCATTGCCGTTAACTAAATTGACCAGGAAGGGTCAGGCTTTTATTTGGGATGCAAAATGTGAAGAAGGATTCCAAGAGTTGAAGAAGAGGCTGACAAGTGCTCCTATCTTGATTTTGCCGAATCCGACAGAATCATTCGTGGTATATTGTGACGCATCACTGATGGGTTTAGGTGGTGTACTGATGCAAAATCAACAAGTGGTCGAGTATGCTTCAAGACAACTCAAAGTGCATGAAAGGAATTATCCGACTCATGATTTAGAGTTGACAACTGTGGTTTTTGTTTTGAAGTTGTGGCGACATTATTTGTATGGTTCGAGATTCTAGGTGTTTAGTGATCATAAGAGTCTGAAGTATCTCTTCGATCAGAAAGAGATGAATATGAGACAGAGGAGGTGGTTAGAATTCCTTAAAGATCATGATTTTAGTTTGAATTACCATCCTGGTAAGGCAAACGTGGTTGTTGATGCATTGAGTAGGAAGACTTTACATATGTCTATGCTAATGGTGAAAGAGCTAGATTTGATTGAACAGTAGGCATGCTTGATGATGATGATGATGATTATGATGAAATGAGTATTTTGATGATGTTACTCATAGACTTGACGATGGTATAAGTATGTTCATGTATGTTTGCATTCATTCATATTCATTGTTGATGTTGTATCCATGATGATGTGTTGGATCAGTAAAGGGCATGATTCCCATTGTGTGGAATCTGTGCTGGCAGGGCCGTATCTTGATGATGTTGGATCGGTCATGGGTTATTCCCATTTGATGATGTTGGTACCACATGCACAGTGTCAGTTCATTCATATGCATACTTTTATAACATGATTGGATGTTTTTCCAGTGTTATAAATATTGATGATGTGCTAGTTGTTTATAATGATGAAACTTGTCTGAATGTCTGTTTATGAAACAATTGGGTAAATGATGCGACTATGATGTGTTATTGCTTTATAACCTTATAACATTTGTTAATTATGATGAGACTCACCCTTACATTTTGTCATTTTCAGATTGAGGATAGCGGCTGTTCGACTCTGTGAGGATTAGCTCATGAGTCAGTTGTTTAGTTAGCGTCAGGTGTCATGCTATGATATTTGTAACACTGGGGACGCGATGTTTAGAGTTTATGTTTTATAACTCTGGTTATGTTTTGATGTTTTGAAGGATAAGTTTTAAAGATGTTAAACTTAATCCGTTTGATTTAATTTCCGCTGTGTTAACATGAAATGTTTTTAATTTATGATGATTGCCTTAGTGAATGCATGACATGACTGAATGATGTTTAATTAATTATTGAAGTGTGGCACCCTTGGTTTCATGTACTCTGAATAAAATTATTTAAATTGCCGCGGGGTTTAGAAGGGTGTTACACAAGTGTGCTAACCATAAGATGGAGTAAGCATTTGTCATTGATCAAAATGAACATTCCTTTCCCTTTAAATTAAGCCACGAGATAAGCAAAGAAAATAAGCAAACACATAAGTAGATGAATCCTTAAACCAGCAATGGAAGCATTTGAATCCTTAAACAAGCATCGGATGAATATCACAAGTCTCAGATGAAAATAAAAACTCCAAGTCTTCAAGTTAAGATCAAAAGTCCCTCATAACAAAGCCAAGTCTTGATACACATCAAGCAAGGGAAACAACTAAGTCCTAAGGTCCAAAGTCCAAAATACTCCTCAAGCAAGGGATAATAACACAAAATCCATAAGATCAGATGTTTTTTTTTAGGGTTTTATCCATTTTATAAAGTTTTTTTATCTTTTTGAAATAAGAAAGCAATAAAGCAAAAAGAAGAAGCATAAAGTAAAAGGAACGATAAAAATGGCAAGAATGTAAATGACATGAAATTAAATGACATTAATGGAAAGAGCATTAAAATAAGAGTTAATAAGTAGTACAATTATATGTCAATGTTAGTGTTAATGGAGAATCAATCGAATCAGTATAATTTAGCGATATGTTAAGCAATCGTAAGTGGACTTATGTAGAAATCACACCTATTTGAGGCTGGTTAATAACATTTTACGTGTCATACATGTTAGAGGTGTGATACAAAATCATCCTCCTAGAGCATTGTAACACAATGATCAAAACAAAATCAAAAGAAGAAGAAGATGGAGAAGGAGAGATGGTCAAACACATTTATAATCAAGCAAGGGATCATCTATCATCAATTTCAATCATTCAAGGTCATAACACAATAGGATGAACTTATCATTAATCCAGAGTACCAAAAATAATCAAATAATCATTTAAATGATAAGTTTGAGATAATGAAAGTTCATGTAACCAAAGTATCATCTCTTGACCAATTGAGATTGATGAAGCATTAAACAACCAAGTTAACAAAATGTCAAATCAGAAATGGAGAAAAACAATTAAAAAAAGATTAAAAACATTAAAAGAAAAGTTTTTTAAAAGATTTTTATAGGAAAATTAAATGAAAAATACCAAAGAGGCATCAAAACATCAAATACATTGCCAAGAAAATTTAATAAAGTCAGAAATATTATAAGTAATAAGATCTCAAAAGTTGGAGAGAAAAAAGTTTGAAAATGAGTGAAAATAAATTGTTAAATGGAAATTTAAAAGAAAATAGCAAAAAATGATTTTAAAATTCTGGAAAAAAATATATGTGATAGAATTTTTTTTAATGATTTATGAAAACAATTGGAGTAAAAAATGTTAAAGGATCATTTAAAATTAAACCACAAAATAAAAGGAAAATAAAATGATTTAAAAAACAAAAGAAAATTAAAAAGGCCAACGCCTAGCTACGTGGCGCTTTGTGATTGGTTAGAATTTGAATTCTCCCACCAAAGCGCGCGAAGAGTTTCATAGTGTTCAACCTTGGAACAGTTTTTGCAAATCCATGAACTCTGAGTTTTAAGCTCAAACAACACACATTTGTGCTTCTACTCATGTCAACGTTCATGTCTTTCTGCATTAGAGCCATTGATTGGCTATGAGCAGAGAGAATTTGCTCAAGAACACGAAGAAACTTAATTCTTTAAAGTAAAATTAAATGACAAATACGAACAATAAATCTCAGGTAAGAGAGGGCATTGAATCAGACATCCCAGACAAAAAGAGTGATAACTTGTTTGTTCAGAAATGTAACTCGTATCTACCTTTTCAGTTGAAGCTTTAGAGGTCAACAATGGTGAAATTAACTTGAAGGTTGCAGGAGATTGCAAGCTTCAATAGTGATTCAGTTAGCTTCAAAACGTGTCGATGAGTGATTTTGGGCAGAGATTTGAAGTTAAAATAAGCTTAAAATGAAAAGAGGGTTTTTGGTTTTTTGGAGCTTTCGTGAGTGAAAATAGAAGAGGTTCAGTGGCAGTATAAGCTTGCAAATGATGGCAAAATGATCCTCTATTTATAGGAAATAAAATGAGATCATGGTACGTGTGAGATTGGATCTAGAACGTGTGAACCAAGTGAGAAATTTTCATTTTACAATCCGTGTAAGTGGAAGGGTGAAATGAGTGAAATGTTGAGGAAATCTGGTCGTTTTCCACTCCGTTCTACGTGTTTTGAAACAAAAAACAAGTTTGGCACATCTGCAGGTGGTCCCAAGGGACGATTTGGTGAACTTGAGTTTCAGGTCATGCTCAAAATGCATAGTTCATGGCACCATGTTTGAGTTACATGGAATAGAATCACATGCAAAAAGAATCAAGTTAAAAGGATGCTTGAGTTGAAAATGGAATGGATGACAAATTGAGGTCATGACCTAAAGAACTAGGTCAGACATTAGGTCGACCAGGTTTTGGACCTACTTTTGTGCACAAAGTTCCATCATGTCCATTTCAAAAATTAAGGTACTTGGGAGAAAAATTGATGTTTGACCCTTGAAACATTATTGTAGAGGAAATCAAATGTGACATTTGGCTCAAAGTAGATTCCAAAAATGTTGAGAAATGAGAAAGTTATGGTGTTTGGACCAAATGACATGCCAAACTTAAATTTAGGTCAACCAAACATGAACCAACTTGAGATTTTTGACATTTTCTTGCATCCACATAATGAAGAAACCTTGATATGTCCTTTGAAGAACTTGAGAATTTGATGGAGATGGCATGGAAATAAACACATCATCCTTGAAAACATGCACCAAACATGAAATTATCTTGATCAAATGAATTTGAATGAAGCATGACATGAATATGACCTAATATTATAGGTCAAACCTTGAAGTAAAAGCACTTTGGACCAATAGTTGACCAAAACTTCGACTTTGGGAACCAAAACCCTAATTTAGCAACCAAGCTTGATCTTTTGGAAATCTTCAACCACAAACCAATTAACCCTGAATATCATCTCATTCTTGATCATAGAGTAAGTTCCTTTAGGCATTGGACACTCTCTTGCTTCCTTGATTGCCAACCTGTACCTTGTACAATAAGAAAAAGAAAGCAACACTCATTTTTGTATTTTTGAATAAGGTTAGTGAAAGTTAAATTAACAAAATATAAGTATATAAAGATGCAAAAAAATAAATACAAGGGTGCTTGGTGATCTCCCACAAAAGTCAAACCAAAGGGTTAAGGGTATAAAAGAGTGACATGCTTGTGATCCTTTTTTATATGCAAATAATATGATGATGCATGATAGGTGGAATCTAAGGGGTAAAAATTAGGGTATGACAGTAGAGAATCTCTTACTTCATCGTAAACATATATTTGTATTGCTATATTCATATAAAGAGGAAGTTATGGAATTAATTGAGAGAGTTTAAAAGTAAATAAACACTTGGAGAATGGTGCATAAGAGGTGATTTTAATGCAATCAAGAAAAGGGAATAAAGGAAAGGGATTAACACACAAGTAAGTATGAGTGAACGCAAAATTCAAGGATTTCATATATTGCTTTGAACTGGTTGATGTACCAATAATTAGAATTAAGTTCATGAGGTTTAACTTGGAAGGAAGTGAAATGATAAATTGTACCTATTTCCACGGGTAAGGCAACATCAAAGCAAAAATTCTTGATGGTATTGACCCCATAAATGGCAATAGGGATTCCTTATGGTGGGGGGACTTAAGGTCAATAGGATCAACATACATGGAGTATCAGAATTGGCTTTTAAAAAGCATTTCTTGCAAGATAGAAAATGGATAAGACATTGATTTCTGGAAGCATAAATGGATAGGGAATGAACCTTCGTGTAACATGTTTCAAAAATTATTTTTCCGCGTAAGCAACAATGGTGTTAAAGTGGCACATATAATGTATTGGTTTGAAAACTCATGGGTGTGGGTTATTGGTATAGTTGAAAAACATATTAAGAGAAGAGTGTGGAAATTAAATGGAGGACATGTTATGCATTATGCAGGATGTAGTGCCAAAACAGGAGATTGAAGATAACTTTGTTTGATGGCATGATAAAAATGGATTTTTTGTAAAGGAGAATTATTTTGAATGCCTAAGTTTCTTAATACAGGTACAAATGTGGATGATAACACATTATGGGCATTGGATAGACTATGGAAATTGAATGTTCTGACGAAAATCCAAATATTTGGTTGAAAATTGTTACTCAATAGGCTCCTAAACAAAGGTGAATTATCAAGAAGATGAGTCATGAGTAAAATTCTCAATGTAGTATGCCCTTTATGCTTTGGAGAATAAGAAGCTACTACTCATCTTTTCTGTCTTGTCCATTTTCAATACATGTTTGGAGTAGCGGGTATGTGTAGATTTACATATCAAGTTTAGTAAAGGCAGAATTGATTGTAGAAAACTTAAGGCAATTTTGTAATCAGTTGACGGGTAAAAAAAATAGGATTAGAATGTCTGAAGATTTCCAAGGCCCTTTACGTTTGGCGTTGAATCTTAAGAGTAGGAAGGAAGGTTTGTCTGTTTCCTCTTCCGATTCACAAAAGGAATGGAACAATGTTGATGAATGTAGAGAGCGGGTGGAAGAGGAGTTTGAAGTTTCTTCGTCTGGTTCTGAAGCTGGGAATGCATCTATTGAGTAGCCTAAGGTTGCGGAAGGTATCCCTAGGCAGACGGTCTGTAAAGAGGTGTTGGGAAACAGCGCCATATCTGTTCCTCAAAAGAAGGACAAGGAAATTGTATTGGGAAGCTTTGATGCAGCAATTGTGACGGCTAAGGTATCGTGTGGAGGGAAATTTTCTCAGGGCGGATAGAGATGGAGAGAGTAAAGAGGACAATTCATCGGTGGACACTTTTTTTAAAGATTAAAATCAGGTTAGGCCCAAGTTGAAGAAAAAGGGCATTAGGTTGAAAAATATATATGAGTTCAGTGGGCCTTGTTTGGTGAAGAACAAAAGAATTAAAAAATAGGTGCTCCATTATGGGAAAGACGTGCTAGGATTTCCATAGGCAAGTGATAAGAAGGTAGGAAGTTCTTCTTATGTTGTTTTTCTTCAGGAAGGTAAGAAGGCTGTTTTGGGGGAAACTAATGCTACTGCTTCGAAGGGCTCTAAGGAGGTCAATAACTTTTCAGCAGGTACAATGTTGTGTTGTGATTAGCTGAGAGACTCTGATATGGTTCAATGTAATTCGAGGTTTTGTGAGAAAATTGACTTTAACGTTGGTAACATGGTTTGGGATGTTTTATCAAAGTTATGAGTTGTTTCTTTAGGTCAAGAAGAGGAGTATTTGAAGAAGTTTAATGTTTTGGAAATTAGTGACAAAGAGAAGCATCAGTCTAAGATGGTGGAAATCAAACTTGGAAAATAATTATAGGATCATTGAATATTAGGGGTGGAGGTTGAAGAGCTAAAAGGAGTAGGATAAATCAGATTATTAGAAAGGGGAAGGTTGATATTTTCTTAATTCAGGAGTCCAAATTAGACGTTTTTGATTCGGTGACGGCCGAATCTATGTGGTAAAACGAGAAAATAGGTTGGTCTTATTCCAGGTTTACAGGAGCCTCTGGAGGCCTAATAATTTTGTGGAAGGAGGGACTGTTTAAGGTCTTAACTAGTTTCAGGGGTGGAGGCTTCTTGGGAATTAAGATTTTATAGAAGGGATCCTTATACTATATTGTTAACATTTATTATGCTTATTCCCTCAGACTTAAACGTCAATTGTGGGGCGATTTACTAACCTATAAGTATGAGTTTAACGACGAAGGTTGGTGTGTAGGTGGCGATTTCAACTCTGTTAGTCATCAGAGGGAGAGAAAAGGGAAGGATTCAGGTTCTAGGAATTCTAAAATGAGGGGTTTTCTAAGGTTTATTCAAGATTTTGAATTGGTCAATATTCCTTTTAGAGGTAAGGGGTTCAATTGGTTTAAAGGAGACGGAAGAGCTATGACTAGGCTTGACAGATTTCTTCTGTCAGATGTTTTAATTGATAAGTGGGGTGTGGTTGGTCAACTAATAGGAGAAAAGGACATATCCTATCATTGTCCTATTTGACTTATCATTGATCGTTCAGATTGGGGCCCGAAACTGTTCAAGGTTAATGATGGTTAATTCGACAACAAATATTTTTTACCGTTTGTTGAGAGGGGGTGGGGGAAACTTCGAGTGTCGGGTAGAAGCGATTATGTAATTAAAGAGAAGTTGAGACAGTTGAAGGAGATTCGAAAATGGAATTCTAATACTTTTGGTAAGATAGAATTGTAGATTGATAATGATATTTTTGATCTAAACCTTTCTGATTCTCTGTTGGAAAGTTGCAGAGAGAGTTTGGTGGAGGAAGTTGTGGTGGAAAAGAGTAATTTTACTAAGAGTATATGGGAAAAGATAAGACTTGAAGAAAACATGCTTCTTCAGAAATCTAGGTTGAAGTGGGAGAGCAAAGGCGATAGTAATTCTAAATTTTTCCATAGCGTCACGAAGGAGAGGAGGCGGAGCAATTTCATAGGTTCTATTGTATTGGATGGAGTTTTGAAGGAATCGATGGAAGACATTAAGGAGGAGGTTGGGAGATTTTTCTCTGAGAAATTCGTGGAGTCGGACTTCAATCGTATGTGTTTCGATGGAATTCCCATTCTAAAAATATCTTCGGAGGAGAATATTTCCATTGAAGCGTCTTTTACCGAAGAGGAGATAAAGGTTGTGGTATGGGGTTGTGAGGTTTCTAAGAGTCCGGGCCCCGATGGCTATAACTTTTATTTTATTAGGAAATGTTGGAGTTTTATGAAGGGGGATTTCAACAGGTTCTTTATCACTTATTTCTTCCTTACTTTGGTTCCTAAGAATAACGCTCCAGTGAGCCTTGGCGATAACAAACTAATTTGTCTAGTGGGATGTCTGTATAAAGCTATTTCTAAACTCCTTTTTGTCAGCATTAAAATGGTGTTGAATTCGGTGATTTCTCGTTGTCAAAGTGTATTTGTATAGGATAGGAATATTTTGGATGGAGTAGTTGTGGCGAATGAGGTCGTAGATTATGCAAAGAAGGGTTTAAAAAGCTTTTTGTTATTGAAAGTCGACTTCAAAAAAGCCTATGATAAAGTTGGTTGGAAATTTTTGGATTACATGTTAAGGAGGATGAGTTTCGAGGAAGTTTGGCGCAGTTGGATGAAAGTTATGGTTTTCTCTAGTTGGATGTCAGTTTTGGTAAATGAAAGTCCGACGAAAGAGTTTTCGGTCGGTAGGGGCCTTAGACAGGGTGACCCTCTATCCCGTTTTCTTTTTGTGCTTCTGGAGGAAGCGCTTTAGGCATTAGTTAGAAAGGCAACCAACATAGGAGAGTATTCCGCTCTTTCGAAAGAAGGAAAATGTAATGTGGATATTCTGCAATTCGCAGACGATACTTTGTTTTTTGGGTTGGAGGCAGGTTTGGGCTCTCAAGTCTGTTTTAAGAGAATTTGAAGATGTTTCAACGCTTGGAGTTAACTTTCACAAAAGCAGCTTAATTTGAATCAATTTAAGTATGCATTTTATCTCTGCGACAACTTCTTTCTTGAATTGTAGGATTGAAGATAACTCTTTTTTGTTTTCTCGAGATTCAGATCGGTAGTAATCCTAGGAGGATTCCGTTTTTGAATGGTTTATTGTCAAAATTAAAGATGAGGTTACAAAGTTGAAATCACTGCTCTAAAGCTTGTCCATTTTACAGCTCTCCTTCTACAAATCTTCGGTCAAGGTGTGCAACGAGATTTCAAAAATCCAATCTAACTTTTTGTGGGGAGATACAATAGAAAAGAGAAGAATTCACTGGGTTAGTTGGGATAGGATTTGTTCTCTGTTGTCGAAAGGGGGATTAGGCTTGAAGAAAGTCAGAGACTTTAACATAGCCCTTATGTTAAAATGGAAATGGAGGATTATTCATTCAGATTCTCCTTTATGAAAGGATATTTTATCGGTTAGGTACGGTTCCCTTCGTAACCAAGTTTTTTCTGGTTTTCCTTCTACATGTCCTACCTCTAATTTTGTATGGTGGAACAACTTGTTCTAATCTGGAGAAATTGTTACCATGGGTTGTTTTTGCATATAATGTTCGGTTTTATGTTGGCAGTGGCCACTCAGTATCCTTTTGGCACTACTGGTGGATCGGTGATTGTAGCCTTAAGGTGAAATTCCTAGTTTTGTTTTCGTACAACATCAATAAAGTAGTGGCAGTCGTAGATCAGGGGTGCTGGGAGGGAGATTGTTGGGAGTGGGTTGACTTGGGGATAGGTGATGGTTTGTCGGATTTAGGGCTTGCCATGCTGCAGGTTTTGAAGATAGAGTTGGCAACATTTGTGTTGGTTAGGGCTGTATCGGATAAAGCGTGTTGGAATCCTGCTACGACAATAACGTATTCGGTTAGAAGCAGTTTGGAGATTATTACTCGGCTGAGTAGGGGTGATGAGTTAACTGACAGTTTCCTTGAAGTTGTTAAGTTTGTTTGGGATTCGGTTGTTCCTTACAGGATCAAAGCGTTCGGGTGGAGGTGTATGCTTAATAGATTACCGACGCGTGATGTCCTTTTCAGTAGGGGCGTTAGTTTATCACACCATGAGAGACTTTGCGTTTTCTGTTTGGACGAGATGGAATCCCTGAATCATGTCTTATTAGATTGAAAAGTCTCCAAGTTAGTTTGGTAAGAGTGGGTTATTTGGACAGGTTTGAGGTTGAATCCCTCATTCTTGGTTTGGGAGAGTTTTATCGAGTGAATTAGTGGTTGCGGGAAGTTGAGAGTTAACTTCAAGAAGAGAAGTTTGATTTGGTTGGCAGCGGTGTGAGCTATTTGGAGATTGAGGAACAATATTATTTTTCAAGATGGTCGTTGTAATGTTCCAGACTTGATTTGAGATATTAAAATGAAGGCGTGGAAATGGTCTCTTATAGGGGGAAATTTCTAATACCAAGTATAACTTTTACGAGTTATGCAAAGGGCCGAACTTTTATTTTAGATAAGTTTCAGTTGGTCTGTAATTTCTCTTCTTTTATAAGTGAGTTAGAGTATTCTTAGTAAAAAAAACTCTTTATTAAAAAAAAATTGATTTTGTCAAACACACTCATAGTCTTACTTCAAGGCATGAATTATTTTTTGAAGCAAAATATTTGACATACAAATATTTAACTCTTAACTTTAGATGAAATTATTAATACAAATCAAAAACAAAGTTTGTCGCATAGAAATTTGAGAGCTCTCAAATCGGAACTTCAAGGCATGAAATAGAATTGAACCATTTCTTTTCTTTCTTTCCACGGAATCAAACAAATTCAACTTGCAAGCAAATCAAATCGTGGATAGTTGTGCATGAATTAAAGGAAAATTGTAGAGCACTTTAAACATTTCGTACTTTTATCATCTACTTGATGATGCCAAGTGGTTAGAAAATTGTAAAAAATTTCATCAGATAAAAAATTCTATAATGAAATATTCGTGTGAAGATACCAAAATCTTGCGTGCCTAAAAGTATTTTATTTAAAATAAAGAAAAGTTAAAAGTTAAAAGTTACACTTAGAACCTAATAGATTGAATAGATTAAAAGCACTCACAGTATTTTTTTTCAAGCAAAATGAAAAATAAAACTTGGTAAAAATAACAGTTATTTAATAAGCTAATTTATAACTTAAAACTTATGATTGGTGGCTGATAATAGATACTTTATAATTTATATTCGATAGTTGAGACTGATAGCTGATAAACTAATTAAAATGTTTGATAAAAATAATAATTTAATTAACTTATAAATGTAAAATGACATAAAATATATTTAATACATAATTATTTCATTTTAAATTAAAATAAATTATAAAGAATAAAACTGAATTTTTGTTAAAATAATAAGAATAAAAAATGATAAACTAGAAGCTATAAAAATTAAAATACTATTTAAAATACCGTCTGAAAAATAAACTATAAACTAATAAAATAAAATATAAACTTATAATAAAAAATTCGTTACAAAACAGATTTACATTAGTATTTAGATTTATAAGCTATAAGTTCAAAAATTCCTTTATTCTTAAACTAAAAGTGTTAATCTAATGCTGCTTCTGTAGTTTGTGTAAAAAAGTGTTAAGCCTAGCTTGAAAATAACTATTAAGTAGATAAAAATTGTGTGAATATTTTCAAAAAAATTAAAATATTGTGTTTGCTAATTTGAAAAGAAAAAAAAAACCATTTTAGTGACAATTTTGATAAAATATTGTTTTGTTAATGAGTTTAGGCTCTGTTTAATAAGACATGATTTTAATCTTATAGGTTATAGCTTATGAGCTCATATGACAATTTAAATCTGTTTAATAATAGTCTTTTCATCACTAACTTATAACTTATTTTACTAACTTATAGCTTATTTTTCAGAAGCTATTTCAAATAGCGTTTTAGCTTATAATTTATAACTTATAATTTTTTCTTCCTTTTTTATTTTTATTATTTAAGTATAAATTCATTTTTATCCTTTATAATTTATTTTAATTTCAAATTAAATAATTATGTATTAAATATCTTTTATGTCATTTTACATTTATAAGTTATTTGACCTGTTAATTTTACCAAACACTTATTAGCTTATCAGTTATCAGTCTCAACCATCAGCTAAAAGTTATAAGTTATCATTCATCAGCCATCAGTTATAAGCTATAAGCTATCAGCTAATTTATCAGTCAACCACTATTTTTACAAAACAGGTCCTTAGGTAGTGCACTGTTAATATAAAACTATTTTACACATACAACCAATTAAAATTCTCACATTTGCAATATCATATCAATATTTTAAAAATAAAAACGTATTTTATTGAGATACATTTCTCATTGGTTGACAGTGTAAAAATAAGTGCATTTTTTTCTCTTTGTTAATTTGAAAAATATACCATTTTTAACTATAATTTTAATTTCTCTCCATTACAATTATTCATTTAAAGAGTATCACAACACATATTAAGTCATCTAAATGAAGTATATTGTTAGTACTTAATATTATTTTTCAGACATCACGATTTTATATGTTTCTTTTGACGTTTTAGAATATAAATTATTTATTAAATTAACATAATTAATTAATTTTAGTATTTTTTTCAATTAATAAGAAAGTTAATTAATTTAATATTTATTAAATTAATATTATTTTTAAAGTTTTAATAATTAAAAAATTGGAAAATAGTAAAATTGAAGGCTTTTATAAAATAACTTTTTAATATTTTTGAAGATATAAGTCAATTTTTTTTTAAAAAGTTGATTTTATAAATATTAACAATTTATTTATATTAATACATTATAAAAAAATGATACTAACATACATCAAACTCTAGATTAATAATTCACATTTATCTACTTTAACTACTAGTTAAATTAACCCACTTATCATAATTTTATTATTTTAGTGACCTTATTCTTCATGAATAGGCTATGTGAATGTTTGATAGAGAATGCAATCTAATGCATATCTATCCTATAAAAAAAGTCTCCCTTTTTTTAATCAATGGGATTGTCCACATCAGCTGCTGCTGTCTCTACAATATTCCACATCGGCAGTCTCAACCTTTTATTCTTCGATCCATAACTTCCCACCCTTCTGCCTTCTAATTCTTTCCCAAACTTCCAACCCTTCTGCCTTCCAAACCTTTCCCATTAATTCCATTCAATATGTAATTACAATATCCAGTTACCAAAGATTGTTCTGACAAACCCGACAAACCTTTTGTATTCCATATTTTGCAACGGTTCCACGCTTCACTATCAGTCTACTTAAATTTACAAAATTCAGATCATTTTACAGCGATGGGCAGTTTGAAAGTGGTAGATATGTGATCGAAGAAGAACATGAAATCAAAAATGGGAATAAGATACGTGCCTACAATATTTCATTGGTAAATTGTTTGTTTAATTATTAATCAAAATTTTTACTTTTGTTAATAACTGATTCATACTAAGTGTAATGTTTAATAGATTGGCCAGAGGATGACAATTTTCGGTTATTCGATGAGGCTTTTGAAAGTGGTAAATATGTGATCGAAGAATAACATGAAATCAAAAAGGGAATAAGGCTACGGTTTTCATTGGTAAATTCTTTGTTTAATTATTGATCAAATTTTACTTTGTTAAGAACTGATTCATACTGACTTTCTGATTGGACGAGAATCACAATTTTCAATTTTCAGTTCTTCAAATTGGAAATTGAGAAAATATAATTGATTAATTGGTTTAGTGGTCCAAAACCTATCATTGTGCAATGGTATTTACATCCATGTAAGTGGCAATGATGTGAAATTAAAATTAATCAAATTTTATGGATTTACTTATTTTTTGTTTTCATTTTTTTCTCACTACTGTCTATAGGAACAATCATGCATTCTAAGGTGGATATCAAAAAGAAATGAAAGGTTGGAATGAAGATATTATGATATGATGCTAAAACAGATGCCAATGTAGACTGTGAATTGGTGCTTCAATTTTCACATTTACTTCCTTATATTTATATCAATAATCCTGAATAATATTCTTCAACATTATCCGACATGACCTGAAAATTACATCTGACCACAAGCCTGATGCTGTCACACCTGCTGGTAAGAGGCATTTTCCTGGTGCATCAAGTGAATCCACTAATTTAAAAGGATTATATGATGGAGAATTCTCATCAAACAAGCTGAAGAAGATAATTTAATTGGAGAAGAATGATTAGATATATTGTTACTTTAGTGTGTGTTAGCGTATGATATGTGATAGCATGATTTAGTTTCTAAAAACTATTTTTTAATTTTTAAAAATTACAAGACCAAAATGCATATTTTAGTGGGTTGTTTTATTCATCATATATTATAGCGACGGTTAGATTTATGTATTTTAAAATTATAAGATTTGAGAAAATTATCTAATTTTGTAAGATATAAAAGCCTTTTTAACACCCATACGTTAAAATCATTACGTTGGGAATAATTTAATTGTTAATTGGTATAAAATAAATATGTTACAAATATATTTAGTACTCCAATTATATTGACGTTGTATCACCAAAAATTGAGTGAATCAAATTATCATTAAAAATTAATAAAAATAATTTATCTCAATTTCCTTCAAAATTAATTAATAGAAACTTTCCAAAATAATGAATTTATCAACGTAATTTTGAAACCAAATTTCATATGGTTAGAAGATTTCTAACCTCTCATTTACAAAAGGATAAATATTATTCGATACATATTTTTATAAAGTGTTTTAGGCATATCATTGCTTTTATATATTGAATGCATAATTATTATTATAAAAATAAAGTGTTTTAGGCCTATCATTGCCTTTATATATTGTATGAATTTTATTCATAAAAAAATACATAATTACTATTATGAAAAAGTTATCACATTATTGGTATTGGTATTAAATTAAATTACATAAATAATATGTTTTTACTTTCTCTTTTGTTGTAAGTAATATGTTTTTACTTTCTCTTTTGTCGTAAGTTGTAAGTATTTGTTTTAAGAATTCATATCATGGTGAAGAATAATTCTGGTGTAAAATTTGAAGTAAGGAGGTTCCACCAAACAAGCAATTTATTCTTTGTTATCTAATTGTAGTGAATTTTACAAAATAATTAAGAATGTTTTATATAAAATAATAATTAACATTAATTGAAATTTAAATAATTATAAAATTATAAATAAATAATTACATATTTCAAATAAGATATCATATTTTTTTAATATTTTAATATATATTATATGATATATTTATTTTAATTATGTAGATTAATTATGGTTAATTTATTTATAATATTTGGTTCTTATGTACATTATATTAAATATTTAGTAAAAATAAAATTATTTAATATATAATAATTTTCTACTAAGATAGTTAATAAAAGTATATTTTCAAAATATTTAAACTACAACATGTGCCATCGTCATTCTCTGTATAAAAAAACTAACTACTATTTTTTATTTTCACTTTAATAAGATTTCTTACTAATACTACTAAATTATTTAAAATATAAAAATTGAAAGTTATATATATATATATATATATATATATATATATATATATATATATATATATATATATATATAATATTAATGAAATTTTTAATAGATTATTAAATAAAATAAATATATTAGATCTATTGACTATTTTTCTTAAAAACATATTTAAAAATAACTATGGGTGTTAATAAGCATAAGTAATCGAATGAAACATAAGTACTGTATGAATAAATAGTAATAGAATGAAACATAAGTAATGTATGAATAAATAGTAATAGAATGAAACAAAAGTAATATATGAATAAATAATATCAAAATTGTATGATATTTTTTTATTAATCATACAATTTGTTTGTCATTTATAAAATTTAAAATTTTAACTGGACAAGTTCATCAATAATCAATATATATTTATCTATATATAATATAATATAATTGAAATATTACCATTAAAACTTTAATGGGGTCAATTCCATCTATATTCAAAATAATATATTAGGGATACACACGGGTAATTATATGGTACGCGCATATGGTACTGATATTAACACATTTAATTAAATGTTGAATAATAATGAGAATAAATTTACAATTGAATTAAATAGTTTTATAAATAATTCTAAAACAAAAATAATTATATATAGGAATAATTAACTATTGATTCAAATATTTTTATATATGGAATAATATATTTGATTTGTAAGTTGAGTTTAATCAATTATATTAAATAGTTATTATTAATTGTATTATATAATTTGATAGAATATTTCTTCATTATAATTTGTCAATTTAAGATTTTTGTTATTATAAAATATTTTAATTATCATCAAATATTTTTAAACAATGTTAAAATTAATTTATTTTTGTTTTAAAAATATCATCAAAATATTGAAATTAACATAAACATGAAGTTACTGATAAAAAAATTTGAATATTAACGGGGACATGTAGTTATTAATCAAAATATTGAATATTAATAGATTTTTTTTTTGAATATTAATGGGTACATGAAGTTACTAATCAAAATATTGAATATTAAAGGTAATATTAAATTACTGATCATAATATTAAATGTATTGAATATTAACGTAAACACGAAGTTACTGATAAAAAATGAAATGTTAACGAGAGCATAAAGTTACTCATCAAAATATTGAGTATTAACGAGAACACGAAGTAATTGATCAAACTATGAATATTAACGGGAAAACAAAGTTATTGATCAAACTATATTGAATATTAATGGGAACATGAAGTTATTAATCAAAATATTGAATATTAACGAGAACATGAAGTTAGTAATCACAATATTGAATATTACCGTGAGTATTAAATTACAGAGCAAAGTATATAATATTAACGGGAACATGGAGTTAATTCTAAAAGTATTGAATAATAACGGAAACATGGCGTTATTAATCAAACTATTGAATATTAACAGGAACAAATTTGAAATATTAACGGCAACATGAAGTTAGTGATCAAAATAATGAATATTAACGGGAACATGAAGTTATTGATCAAAATATTGAATTTTAACGGGAACATGAAGTTACTGAACAAAATATTGAATATCAACAAGAACACGAAGTTACGGATCAAAATATTTAATATTAAGGGAAACATGAAGTTACTGGTCAAAATATTGAATATTAACGGGAAATGAAGTTTATTGATCAAAACATTGAATATTACTGGGAACACGGAGTTACTGATCAAAATATTGAATATTAACGGGAGCACGAAGTTATTGATTAAAATATTGGATATTAACGGGAGCACAAAGTTAATGATCAAGATTTTGAATATTATCGGAAACATTAAGTTACTGATCCAAATTTTAAAAATTAACGGGAACAAATTTTGAATATTAACGAGAACACGAAGTTACTGATCAAAATAATAAATGTTGACGGGAACACAGAGTTATTGACAAAATATTGAATATTAACAGGAACACGAAGTTACTGATAAATTTTTTAATATTAACAGAAACATTAAGTTACTAATTATTTTTTTGAATATTAACGGAAACGAATTTGGAATATTAACGGGGACACGAACTTATTGATCAAAATAATGAATATTAACGGGAACACGGAGTTACTGATCAAAATAATGAATATTAACAAGAACATGAAGTTACTAATCAAAATATTGAATATTAATAAGAACATGAAGTTACTGATCAAAATATTGAAAATTAACGGGAAGAAATTTGAAATATTAACGGGAATACGAATCAAAATAATGAATATTAGCGGGAACATGAAGTTACTGGTCAAAGTATTTTTCTATTAATTATGTATTTTGAATGAATCATTATTATAAATGGAGTTTGTAGTGGTTTCTCATTGGCCTACAAGAGAGAGCTGATAGTTTGAGATTAGGCTAATAGTTTGTAGTTTAATCAATTATATTAAATAGTTATCACTAATTGAATTATATAATTTGATTGAATATTCTTCATTATAATTTGTGAATTTGTGATTTTAAAACTTTTCCTTCATTATAATTTGTCAAATAAAATATTACTATTTTTATAACTTTTTCAATTTTACCCAAAACTTAATCTTTTACTAATATCTTTTTATTTTTCTCAATCACAATGCGCGAAAACGACGGGTACCCGTGCGAACGCACGGGTAAGACACTAGTTTGATCTTGAAATAGCTACTCCTTATAACACACATTTCAAACCTAAAACCAAATATGTTAGTTTTCTTTAATTAACATGTTAAAATAATATTATATTTTTAAAAATAATCATGAAGTGCTTTCTCAAAATTAACATATTCTCTGTTTTTTATTTATTGAAATTGTGTTTTTTATATTGTTGGGCGTCTAAGAAGATCACATTAAGTGTATATTTATATTCATGTAGATCAAATACAATAAGGTATCAATACTCTTAATACAATATTAATATTAATCAATTCTAATTGATCACTAATCAATTTAAACAGATTCTTAACATTTCACTCAAGTCAGGTCATATATGTTATGTGAGCCGAACTTGTTACAAATGTAATCCACTAGTGAGCCCTTGAGAGAGTTAGTGAACATATCATCCAATTAGTCTTCAAATTTGACGAAATATGTGGTGATTTCCTAAAAATACCTTGTCTCTTACATAATGTCAGTCTATTTTTATGTGTTTGGTTCATTCATGGAAAATCGAATTAAATGCAATATGAAGTGTTACTTTATTGTCACATATGAGTTTTGTGGTATGAAGATCTCTCAATCTAAACTCTAACGGTAAAATTTTGAGGCATGCAAGCTCCTTTGAGGATTCTACCATAACATGATATTCAACTTAAACACTATATATTGCAATTGTGTTTTGTTTCTTGCTTCTCCATGAAATCATATTTCCTTAAGTAAGAACACAACATCCAGAAGTGGATCTCCTATCTAATGGTGTTCCAGCTCAATCGGCATAAGAATAACAGGTGACTTTAGCATTAACTTTATCTTTATATAACAGTCCTCTTCTTGGTGCATTCTTTATAGATCAGATAATTCGAATAAGTACATTCCAATGACTATCACAAGCAACGTTCATAAATTGGTTCACAATGATCATTGCAAATGTAATATTCGATATGGTAACTGTAAGATAATTAAGTCTACCCACTAGACATTGATATCTTCTCGGGTCACTCAATGCTCCTTGACCAGGAAGAAGCTTGACGTTGGAATCCATAAGAGTGTCAATAGGACAACAATGAAGCATACTAGTGTCACTTAAGATGTCTAATGCATACTTATGTTGGTTGATTACAATGTCTGATTAGTACTGGACTACTTCAATGCTTAAGAAGTATCTGAGTGAACATAAGTATTTTATCTAAAATTTATTAAAAAGTGATGTTTGAGTCGCTGGATACCATATGGGTCGTTTCTAGTGATAACAATGTATCAACATAGACAATATGAAAGATATGCAGTCCGGTGGGGGAATGAAGGAACAAAACATAATGATGCGCTTCACATTTAGTCATACCAAATGGTATCAAGGCAGAGCTAAAGCGACAAAACCAAGCACGTTGTGTTGTCTCTAGTGATAACAACATATTAACATAGACAACAAGAAAGATATGTTGACTGGTGGAAAAATGAAGGAAAAAATAGAGTGATGTGCTTCACATTTAGTCATACCAAACGGTATCAACGAAGAGCTGAAGCAACCAAACCAAGCTCGTTGGGACTATTTCAACTCATAAAGAGAACGACGAAGCTGACAAACAAATCTAGAATTTCTAGGAACAGTAAAACCTAGAGGCTGGTCATTAAAAACAACTTCTTCAAACTCTTCGTGTGAAAAGGCATTCTTAATATCCAATTGATGAAATAGCCAATTATAAATGACAACCATCGTAAGAAAGAGGCAGGCTTAACTAATCTTGGTCAAACTTTCGCTATATAAACCCATCGACATCCATTGTAATTTTGTCTGGAGGTAAAGAGAAAATGTCCCAAATGTCATTTAAATGTAATGCAACCATTTCTTCAACCATCGTTTGACGTCAATTGGGATCAGTCATAGATTCACAAATAAACTTAGGAATAGACACATAATCCAAACTAGTTTTTAATTTTGGCATAACAATCTTGGAAAACATCCGAGCTATTTTTCATTAAAAATGACCAAGTACATCGAGAAAAATCATCGATGAAAGTTAAAAAGTAATAATAGCCTAAAGTTGACTTGACACGCTTAAGACCTCAAATACCATAATAAACTAAATCAAAAGGTGACACGACACTTTTATTTACTTGTTGACAATAGGTGTGACAAGTATGTTTGCCTAACTAACACGACTGGCACTTAGATGATAAAAGCTAAGAAAAACTAGGAACTAAAAGACACATTTTTCTAAGTCTAGGGTGACCCAAACATTGAATGTAAGGTTTTGATACACAAAAGAAGAACAAGCCACCGACAATGATAGATGATATAATCCTAAAGACTCACTCCCTGTTCCAACCGTCTGTAAAGTACGTCGATCCTAGACATAAATAAAATCATCAATTGAAAGAATTGAACAATCAAGGGTATGAGTGAGATTGTTAATAAATATTTGATTGAAAGGACAACTAGGAATATATAGCACATAATTTAAAGACATGTTTGGAAGTTGGTGCGTCAAACTAAGACCTTGAACTTTAATTTTGGAGTCATCCGCCACAATGAAATAAAGGCAAAGAATCAAAATAAGAAAAGTGAGATAAAAGAGATATTACCACTCATATGTTCAGAGGCACCAGAGTCAAATACACAAGAATCAAGAGAGGAGGATGTAGAGACAAAGGCTATAAGATTAGCAAACTGAGCAACAACGATAGAAGATGATGGTTGATTGGCTCCTTAGAACTAAAGGAACTCATTGTAATCAACAGTCAGAATAGGAACATCTCTGGTGATAGTCGGTTGAGCAACAACAATAACTTTAGGTTGTCATTGTTGTTCCCTTGCCTTTGTAAAACATTTAGCTTCAATATGGTTGTAGAGATTGTAATAGTTACAACGAATACCACGGTGTTGCCACCATGTCCTCTGTTCCGTCTACCATGAACATGGTAATGGGAAGCAAGAGCATATGATTTAGTGGGAGATAGAGTAGAGATTGGTCCAAAAGAATGAGGTGTAGTTAAGCGCAACAATTGTTCACTAGCTAATTCATAGTCAAGAATAATGGATCCAAATAAAATCTGGTTACGTACGGAATTGAGTTTTGGTGGCAGTCCGGTAGTGTCATGATCATGAAAAACTTGTTGTTTTGTTCTTCACGGGCTATTGCATCATTTGTAAAAGGTATTAGGGTTGAAAAATTACCCTTCAACAAATCAGGCTTACTAAGATAAGATTGCATGTCCATATTTGGTGATTTCAAAGAGTTGAGATTAAGGATGACACTGTAGAGACAATGAACATCGTTGGAAAAGACTTTCTTAGCCTTTTCTCAAACCTCATAGCAATGGGTAAATGTTTGATACTGCATTTGAAGATTAGGTACTATGGAAAACCATAACGTAGTGCATAGAGAGGCATCAATTTGTTTCCGTTTAGTGTGATGGACGAAGATAATATCCTTCGATTGTTTGGTCAAGTGATCTTTAAATCCTTCACCATGAAACAGGGGCGGATCTAGATATTTGATACTGGTGTGGCTAAACGATAAAAGAAATTATGAATTAAATTATATTAAAAATAAGAAATAATATTAAGTAATAAATTTATAATGAAAATTGTTTATTAAATATGAAGGATTAGCAAATATAAAATTGAGAAATAAATTTGAGAGGTGGTGATAGTGTTTTAAAAATAAGACAAGACCAGTCAGACGAACCGAGAATTAGAAGAGTTTTCAATCTGATTTGATTTGATTGTTGGATTGAACAAGCTATTAAATTAGTGAGAGTCGGTCATAATCTAACATAACTAATAAATACCGACGAACCAACGGTTTTAGAAAACCAACACATTAAATGTTTTTTCCTCGGACAAAACGATGTCGTTTTGATAATTTTTATAAAAAAATTAAAATCAAAATATAAGTAGACTTTCTTCAAAACTAATATGGAACAACTTTCCCTCTTTGAAATTAAATTTATTAGACACACAATTATTTTGTTATTTGGTTTATGATACAATTAGACTATGTTCAAAATTTATTTTGATTTGTATTTTATACTATTTTGTTGTATGTAATGATTATGTTTAGAATTTGAATTTAAAGAATAGACTTGTAAAATTTTGAAATTTTGAAATTTTACAATTTGGTAGGTGTAATGATTTTTTAGAGATTGAGCCAGTTGGTTTGCTATTTTAATAACTATATAGTTTAGTTATGAAGACCGGTTTATTCAATTGAGTTATCCAATTATTCAACACAATTATTCAATTTAATATGAGTTAGTCATATAGTTTGACCAATGACCTAGTAATTTGACCAACAAACCAGTAATTCACCCTCATTAATTTGATGACCGATCTCATTTTTAAAATACTAGTAGAAGAAAAAATTAGGAGATTAGTTTACACGGTCAATGCACTGTCAGTGTAAAATATTTTACACAGTCAATGCATCACAATCCTTAAAAAAAATACTTTATATATGATTTAAAGAAAAAGTCAAATTTCTACAATAATTAACTGTTATGATTTCACTAACAGTGTAAAACTACTTTACACTATTGGTGTGTATATATATACATAAAAGAAAAAATGAACAAATTTGGTGTGGCTAAAGCCACACTTAGCCTCAATGTAGATCCGTCCATGCCATGAAACCATAATTTGACATCACCAACCCATATGTTATAATTAGGTGTCCCGATTAATTTCTCGCACGAGATGAGATAAACTTTGATAAAAGTGACAGAATCGATGGCAGAGTGATCTTCCATGAGAGTTGGTGGCTGAAAGACGTGCAAACAGGACCCCCCAATGGTGGGGAGGACAGTGATGATCAAGACGAACGACGGAACGAGGCGAAAACACGTTGAAAAACAGACCTGGCGTAGTGCATGTGGGGCTCACGCGCTTGGATGTTGGCCGCTCGTAGGGGCGCGTGCGGTGTTAGTGAGGGGCAATGTTCCATCGATGGGTTCACCGAAAAGTTGCGAACCTAATGGTGGTGGCACACCGATGATTGGACGCATGATAGTAGAGAACAGAGATATACAGTAGTTGTGTGTTATTGTGAACAACATGATGATTACTCGAAAAAATAGAAGAGATCATATAATATGGGCTTGGCTAATATGCATAAGGATTTCCTTATGCACCGTGCATAAGCCTACATAAGTCATTGAAAATCCAGTATTGAGTATTGTGTATTGAGTATTGAGTGGTGAGTATTGAGTATTGAGTAATAACAATTGATGTATTGAATTTGATCCAAGGGTCCATAATGATCTATGCATGGTGCATAGATTTTTATCTATGCACGGTAACTGCACCCATATAATATGATCCTTAACCTTTAATATCATATTAAAATTGTGTTTTTTTTATCCGTGTGTATAATAAGATTACACTGAGTGGATAGTATCATAATCTATACTCTAAATAATTCTAACATATTCTTAATATTATTTATTTGGAATCCCCTTAGTGGTGGTGGGAAGTAATTGTTCTCAATTATCCAATTTAAAACTAATAACTAAGATGTGAAAGTACACGAATCATAAACTTTCAACTTCTTTAACCATAGTATTAATTCTAAACAAGTTGAGTTATTCCTCTCACCCTCTTGTACCGACAATCAAAATCTTTCGATCGCAAATCTACATTTGAGATTAAAAACCACGTGATTTTATTACAAAAGTGGTCTTTGTCGCTTTTTTTTTTTTCTCCTTCTATACCTTCTAACAGTCTGACACGCAAAAATGTTCATGAGAATGACTCAAATAAAAAAAGACCATAAGTATAGAATCTGATACATACATAACAAAATTTGAAGAATTATTGACCTATTGCATTAAAACTAGTTGTTAATAATAATTGTAGAAGAGAGAGGAACCATTGGGAGGGAATCTGTGGCTTAGTCAGCATGCACGAAGTAGGTCCCATTTAGCACAAATGCAAACAGCGATGGGAAACAGATTCATTTTTGGAGAGAACGGAAAAGACACGAGAGACCCCATTTTCTATTAATTTGCGCAAACACAAAAACAAAGGGAATCAATTCTAATAACGACGCAAACACAAGTGACCTTAGCCTAAATAGATGCGATACTGTGTTGTGGTTGTTCTCTACTTGGGGACCACAGTCAAATATCACTTCAAAAATTTAATTATTTCATGTATGGTAAAGTTACTCAGAATGATGATTCATTAATCGAGTGAAGTGGTTTGTATTTATTGACCAGTGAGTTTGATTTTTAGAAAGTGTTTTCAATGTGACTTTTAACTGATTTTGATATATTGTTGTTAATATTGTCTTATAGTCACGACCATGACATAGAGAAAGAAGAAATGAATGAAAATAAAGATGATGAAGATACATTAATGATGAATTAAATAGATGAAGAATTTTATGAAGTTGCTACATACATGTTTTGGCAATTTATGATTTATGCATGTAAAAAACTAATTTTTTCCAATGGCTAATGAGATATATTAAAATAAACGAGATGCAAATTGTTTTCTCCCTTACTCACTCTATTATATTCACATCATATACACTCTTTCTATCTGTTGAGATTCTGATACCACACTATCCGAGTGTCTCACATATTATGAAACTGACATTAACTATATCGTCAAGTGAGACAACAAACAACCAACCGTAGACATGATAAGGTCTCCAGCACAAACTAACAATTAAAACTAACATCCCATAATAGCGAGGATCGTAATATGGATCGATGGTCAGATGTTTTCTGATAGACAAGATCTTCAATTTGAGGTAAGTGTGGAGCATACTTGCATCTATGTGGGAGAATTATGATATGAATATAATAAGTAAAGCTTTTAGAAAGATAAGAAAGATTTTTAGAACATGTTTGTTTTTAAACACACAAGAAGATTTATTTCTTATTGCTTCTGCCTTCGACTGATACAAGAAGCCTCCTTTTATAGCTAAGGAGATTCACATAAGACAAAAATCACTATTTACAAGAATGACATCTTAAGTACTATTGGAATGCCTTTTTTCAAAAGTCTCACACACTTATCACTTATGGATACATTATTGTAGTATTATTACAGGAAAAACGAAACACCATTATTCATAAACATGTTTGTGACATATAAGAGACACTTGTCCAATTAGTCTTTAAAGATGGCCTCATGACTTGGAGATATATTCTGATCGAATAAGTATTCTTCTGAAAAGTAATCTGAATAAGGAGGTGACTGATATTGCCACATGTAATCCTCCATTTTTTTAGAGTTTCTTCCACACGACTTTCTAATTGTTCAATTTCTATTGGATAATTTTGTCTCTATTACGAAGTCTGACCCAAGCTTTCTCCGATTTCACGTATCCTAATTTTGCTATGACTTATACAGGTAGTATCGGCTTTGATTTCTTTATGATCATGAAAATTGGTGAAATTGACATAATCTGTTAATCCCCTTGTAACTTTTAAACTTGGAGGATAATCATCAATAGTTTCCCACAAATTAGCATAGTTCTTACAAATGAGAAGCATAGTTATGAGATCTTTCTGATATGGCCGGTGGAGGAAAAAACTATCTTGAGTTTTTCAATAGCTTCTAAGGCTAATCTTATTTCCTTGACTTCGTCTATGACTTGCTTTAATTGTTTTCTCCACCATTCCAACGAAGAATACCATTCTAGAGCAGTTCATATTAAAGACTTGTGGTTCTTTGGACCCATTATGTGGTTATGTATGGCTTCAGTTGGTACAAAAACATGAATAATATATAAACTAGTCGTACACCAAAGATACTATAAATGGTTTTTTTTGTAAATTTAAAATTTGGGTTTATTATGAATGGTAGAAGAAAAGGTGTGTCTGGGAAGTAAGGGGTACGATACGGTAATTTCCTTCTTATAATCTTAGTCATGAAATAATAAATATTATTTCTGGCATAATCCTTGAGTTTGGATGGTGAGGAGGACAAATCAATCCCTAGAGGAAGGAATTAGTCGTAGATGCATGGGCTGGTAGGGTTTGACCATAAGAATCAGAGGAAAAGTGTGCTTGATAGTAATGATTTGGATGAGTTTCATAAGCTTAGAAATTAAATCAGGGATCACGTTTTGATTTCCTTTGATATATTTTACAGTAAAATCATATCTGGAAAACTAATCTTTGAGCCTAAGAGTTTAAGGATCTGGAGGCATCTTATTTTTAAATTCAAGGATCTTAGGAAAAGAGGAATTATCCATCTGGACTTCAAACTGATGGCCTCTCAAGTGAAAGTCAAACTTTTGGCAAGCCCACTCTGATTTGGTGGATTCTACTAGACCTTGTTTGAGAATTTAGTTGCATTCTTCCCTAGCCAATGTATAATTTGATGGACTCATTCCTAGATGAGTGGCCTTGATTGGATTAACATCTTCATTGAGCTTAAAAGGAAGTTGAACAAAAAAATATTTATTTTTCCATAAAGGTTTTGGATGGAATTTTTCATGGGTGTCTGTGTAGAGTTTGAGTAAGTTGGACTTGATTTCCTTATACCCAGCAGGGATTTTAGAAAGTGAATACAGTTTCAATATTCCAGAATAAGGTTTGAATTCCCTTTTGAATTTGATTCTAGTGGGGAGAATTTGAAGTCTATTTGTTGCTAAATAGACACCCATTCCTACTACAATATATTTATTTGGAAGATTATTGCCAATGACCCTTGTCTAGAATATGCAATATAGGAAAAATTTGATTCATATCTTCTCCTTGGTCATTAAATTTGTCCTGAAAACTTTTCAATCTGCTGCTACAAAGTATGCAGCATGTGTCACCCATGATTTTGCTGGGAGAATAATGGGATTCATCATTGTAATTTGGGCCCTAATATCCATATAAGCTATAACTTTCTTTGGACGGTAAAACTTTGTTGCGAGGACACGAACTTCAACACAAGGGAAGGGTGGAGTAGAGAGAGAACTTAATATTTCTTTGAAGGGGTAAATAGGGAAATAGCTATCATCTTCTGATTCAGAAAATGATGCTTCATCAAACGAATAATCTTGAAGGGAAAAAAATGTTTCTTCATCAGTAGAGCTTTGTCAGAATACAAAGATTATAGGTCTCGTTCTAAAGGTTAAAGAGAGGTTATCAACTTTGCGGCATTGTGGGTATTTTTAGGACATTCCTTATAAAAGTGCCCTTTTCCCCACAAATAAAGCATATATGATTTTTTCCCCTTTCCTTTGAAATGTTTTATTTTAAAGAACTTCATAGCCTTCTTTTTCTTTCTCTTGAAGGTCCTATGAGGTTGGGTGAATTTTTTATGATGATGTTTTTTTTTTCACAACTACACCTTTTATCTTTACACTTTATCTCCAAGTTAGGCTTCTTAAATGCCTCGGTGAATTTTGAAATTTGTTCTATAACTTTTTAAAATTGATGATGAAAACTGCAAAGCTTTTCAAGTGCTTCTAAAGTTTCCTGATGAATCTGGCCAAGGCACATGGCTTTAATATCTTTTTGAGTGTTTGCTAACATCCTGTGAATTCCAGGCTGATGTTCTTGTGGTAGGGAGGATACATAGGTATTCTTAATGCTAATGTCATTGTATCCATTGAGGACATAGTACCTCTGTGCCATTCTATGGTAGTGTTTGTTGAGGTATTTTGTTTTAAGGAAACAACACTTGATCTGAAATAATTTTGGTCTATTTTTCTATCAAATATATCTATATCATCGATAAATTCATGGTGAAGCACACCAAGGATATTAGTTGTAGTTTCTAGACGGTGTAACTCATCTTGTTTGAAAGTTCAAAGATTGTGATATCATTCTTTCACCGTGCCTGTAATTCTACATCAAAATTCTTTAATGACCTTATAGATATATGCACTTGTTTTCATCATCTAGGTGGTATATTATCAAGAGTGAACCAAGGACCGCCATTTAGTTTAGTCCTTTTCAAGGACTAGAGTTTCTTCAGGGGATTCTTAAAAAAAGGATTCTTCCTCTTTTATATTTTCTATGAAGAGTCTTGGGATAAATTTATCTTTAGAATCTAATTCTGAATGAGAAGATCTTGGTGTTTCAGCAATAGATATTTCCTGATAAGAGTCATTGTCACCATTTGAGGAGGACTCATCTCCCTTTTGTGCAAATGATTCAGCAAAAGAGTAATTTTTTTAGTAAAATTCATAACTTCCATTGATTTCCATGGCTTGGAAACCTTTATCAAAAATTTCTTCTTCCTTTTGGAATTCTGGAGGAGGTGTTTCAGGAATATCCTGAGAGTCTAAGGATGAAGCGCTCAAATAGGAAGCTTTCCCTTTTGTCTTGGAGGTTGAGGTAGTGCTAGTAGTGGCAGATTTTGGTTTGTAAGCTGTAAGTATGTATTTGACCTGATCTGGTGATGATGAGACATAGGAAGGGTAGAAAGGAGAAGGCCTTTCTGGTCGTTAGAGATATGTAGGGAAAATAGGAGGGTCAAAGAAATAGTTTTCAACAGGCTTGAGCTTTCTTTCCTGAGATGCTCTTAACAAATCATCTATCTCTTTTACTTGGCCTTGTAGATTTTTTATTTCTCTTTCCTTTTGGTCAAAAGTTTTTCCAAAAGTTATCTCTTCTAACATCTATAGAAAATCACGATCCAGCTGAGACACTTGAGCTTTTAAGCTTCAGTAATGCTTCTGCATATTTTGGAATAAACCCATATGTTGTCTATTTCCTTAGCAATCTTGTCTACCTTTTTCTCGAGATTCTGGAGGATATCATTTTGAGAAACCATGTTTTTTGATTTCCAATTTAGATCTTCTCCATCTTGAGTTAAAGGTTTAAGTTTTCCATCAAGATAGACTTCATTAGGATGAATGAAGGGTTTGGATGTTCTGCCTGTGATGAGATCGATCTTCCTTTCTAGAGCAGGAAACTGTTGGCTATAATTCGATGTTGTAGTTGAGTCCATAAAGAAAGGGATTGACTTAACATTTTTTAGAGTATCCAAAAGTGTACAGTAATCTAACGGTAATCATGTAACAAGAGTAGGATCATCTGGTGGTAACATTTTTTCTTTCTTGAGAATTTTATGATCTTCCTCATGAATAGGAAGAGGTTTATTTTTCTTATGGATTCCTACCTATGGACCGTTATCAGAATCATATCTTCTATGTGGAGGAAGAGATGGTTTGTAGGTCCCTTTGTTTTTCTTTTTGGGAGGATAATGTATCTGTCAATATCATTATCGTGCATCCAACATTCACATCCTGAGGTAGAGCACTTCAACGATTCCCTAGTCCAGAAGATGGAGAATACAATGGAAGAGATAATGGAACAAGCATGGTGTTATATTAAAGTTAATGAGAGCATAACAGAGAAGAGGACGAGGTATGCAAAAGAGAAGGGAGTGTCAAAATATAAAACTAGCGGGAAAATAAACATAAGGATCAAGTACCCCCATTGAACACAAAGCGGGAGAGAATTTTGCAAGAGTTCTGTCATACAAAGATCATTCCTAATTTGAAACCTCCTAAGGGGAATGTGATGGGGATATATACCTATAAATGGTTTTAATACCTAAAAGTGCAAGGTGCAAGGTCGCAACACTAATGATTGTCACCAATTGAAGTAGGAAATCGAGAAGCTGATATAGAGAGGTTGTCTTTAGAATTATATACTGGATGGCGGTTGAGGTGCGAATAGAAGGAGATCTCCATAAAAAGAGCTCGGGAAGAACCTCTCAGACTAAGAGGGCTTGAAGTGTGGAGGAAGAGTAGGGACAAAGTGCAACACGCTGTACACGGAATACAAGAGTGGTGGATTTCCAGGAGGTGGTGAATCCATCAATTTGAGAAAGAGGTATGCTCTTCTTGTGATGCATGTTACTAGTGCTCCTCCCACCGAGTCAAGAGCCCCGATCCTAACCGCCTGTTTCTCTCACATAGCCGCTGAGGGTATAATTCCACTTGAAGACAATTAAATGGTGATTAATCTCAAAATCAATGATTAGAATATGATAAGAGTATTTATTGATCCCGACATTTTAGAGGAAATCCTCTATTAAAAGGATTTACAAGGATTTAAGTTGGACCCGTAACTCCTCCAACCATTCAAAGGATCAGTAGTAGGATTTTCAGGCGAGCAAGTGCAGGTCTTGAGTTATGTCACCATCAAGACCACCTTCGAACATACGAGAATCAAAAGACGATAAAAATAAAGTATATGATGATAAATACTCCTTTTACTTACAACATCATATAGGTAGGTCAGCCTTCAACATTTTGGAGGCGGTTATATTGGCGCTATATTTTACCATGAAGTACACATTCAGCAATGGGTAGCAATGGGTAGGTTGGAGTAATAAAGGGAAACCAGGAGTTAGCAAGATAGTTTTATAGAGACAACCTAAAGTTAAAAAAGAAGATCAATAAGGAGCCCATCCCGAACGCGCATGAAGTCCACTATATGGACCTATATCCTTGTAGAGACCCCCTAAAATATAGTCTAACTCCCATGGAAGTACTAAAGATTGTTAGAATAGGTTCTAAATAGTATTAAACTACCTATATTGGAATGACACTTCTGGGAGACAAACAGATCGAAACTATGCAGTTGCTACAAGAGAATGTAAATCTTTTCACCTGGGCTCTCACAGATATGTCTGGAATAGATCCGTATGTGGTTTGTCGTCAGGTGTGCATAAAGGCCTGAGTGAAGCCTGACACCTAGAGGAAGCAAAAGGAGGGAAAAGAGAATAGTTTTGTTAGACAGAAGAGATAAAAAAGTTGCTAGAGGCGAGATTTATCCACGAAATCAATTACCCCACATGGATGGATAACATAGTAACCGATAAGCCCAACGACACCCTGAAAAAAGCATTCATGAAGAACTGAGGCAATTACTATTATGACGCCATGCCCTTCGAGTTAAAGAATGCAAGAGTGACATATCAAAGGCTAATCAACATTGTGTTTTTTATCAGATAGGTTAAAACCTTGAAGTATATATCAATGATATGGTGATCAAAACCCCAAATTATGGGCAATATTATAGTGATTTTAAGGATAAATAATCTTCAGTAAAAGGTTTAACATGTGGCTAAATCTAAATAAGTGTTTGTTCGGGGTACAGATGTGAATTTTTTTGGGGTTTCATGTTAACCAGTCAGGGAATTAAGGCAAACCCAGATAAATGTCAGGCAATCATTAACATGAGAAGCCCGGCCTTAGTGAAAGAAGTGCAACAATTGACGGGAAGAATCGCAACACTCTCTAGATTCTTGTCTTACGTTGGTGATTAGTCTATCCAATTCTTCACGGCACTAAATAATTCAAAAAGTTTTTAATGGATAGAAGACTGTGGGAAATATTTTCAAGAGTTGAAGAGTTTCCTATAAGCTCTGCCCATTCTTACATGTTCTATATAAGGAGCACATTTAATCCTATATTTATCCATCATAGAGAAAGTTATAAGCTCATTCCTTGTCAAAGAAGGTAAGAATGGAGAAAGGTTGGTCTATCTCGTCAGCAAAGTCTAAAAAGGGGGCGAGTTGCGTTAAGACAAAAGATAACTTATTTCTAGGGACATTAGATTATTGTTAAGACAAATTACCCAATCAAACAAGTACTGAAAATGTCAGATCTTACATGCCGAATGATGGCATGGTCGGTAGAGCTGTCAAGGTATGACATATTGTTTGTACTCAAAAGTAGTACAAAATCCCAAGTCCTTACAGGCTTTTTGACCGAGTTCAGTACTCTGATTGCGGCGGAATCCCCATGCTTGTGGTGCTTATTAGTGGAGGGATCGTCCAACCTAAGAGAAGGGAGCAAGAGTTGTGCTGGAGAGACGTGGTGAAGTTCTCTTGGAACAACCATATTTGTTTTAAATTCCAATAAGAACTTCCACAGGTCCCTTCAGCACGATTCCCGCTCTGCTTCCTTTAATGTTGGATAACTCGTCCATTAATAAGAGCCACATGTATGAGGATTCTGCCTCAGCCGAAGTACTGAAGGGACCTGGTGAAGTTTTATATAATGGGAATGAAGTTAGCCCATAATATAGGAGGTACTTACCTCTGGGCCTGATGCGATTCTCAATTGGTCACTAACCAGATGAAGGGAGATTATCAAACAAAGGAACAATTGTTGGCCAAATATCTGCAGCATATCCTCGAGATAACAAAGGATTTCAATACTTTTGAGATAGTACATGTCATGCATGAAGAAAATGCTTATGTTAACCTATTAGAAAAGCTCTTCAGTACCAAAAGTTATGTCTCAACAGAACAATGTAACAGAAAACTCTTGAGTCTTGATATACCGAGTACAGAAGTCGATTATGATGATTCAAAACGGTGAAACCTAGATGACTCCCATCGTCGAATACTTAACCAAATAAATAGTATCCAAGGAAGCGGTGGAAACTGGAAAGATACGAAGGCCCGTTGACCGATACGTCCTGGTGGTAGACATGCTCTACAAAATGGGGAGGTCAATGCCCATGCTAAGATGTATCTTAAATGAAGAAGTAAATTTAGTATTGATCAAGGTGTATAGAGTTGTATCTGGAAGACACATTAGAGGGAGAGCATTAGCAAACAAGCACTTAAGAGTCAGATACTATTGGCCAGAAATACTCAGGGGCAGTGCCAAGTTCGTTAATCAGTGTTTGTTGGTCAAGGTGCATTTTACCACAACTTATGACTATGTCTCTTAGGAATATCTAAGAGACATCCTACAGAGGATGAATTTTGGTAGCAGATGGCTTAATTGGATGAATTCTTTAGTCTTTTCAAGTTCAATGTCAGCTCTAGTAAATGGTAGTCATACCTTAGATTTTCTGGTAAGAAGGGGTTTGCGTCATAGGAATCTTTTATCCCTATTTCCGTTCTTACTTGTTGCAGAGGGTTTATCAGGATTGAGGGGAAGTTCTAGTGATTCCAATTAAATGAGGAAGTGTACTTTGAACTTCTTCAATTTGTAGACAATTCAATTCTTATTTTGGATGGTTCTTGGAACAACTTACGACCATCAAAGCTATGTTGAGAGGCTTTGAGTTGGTATAGAGTCTTTGTGTGAACCTCTTCAAAAGCAAATTAACTTGGCATCAATTTGAAGGAAGACTTTTTGCAATTTGCATTGATTTTCTAACAGATAAACCAGAAGCTGTAGATATTGGAGCATCATGGGTTAGCTTTGATGCAGTGCATTTCTGGAGCAAAATATATAGCAAAATATATATCTAACTACTCTGACCAAAATGACTTACTATATGTATCAGTTACATTTAGTTCAGTAACATATTTTCTCATGAACAAATAAAAAGAGAAACTATCTAAATGCAACCCATGCATAACATAAAAATTAGATGGAAATAATACGGATTATAGAAATAACAAAAGATATATGCAATAGAGTATAATAGCATAATTTATAGGCATACTTGAAGTTGCTGAACGAGAACTAAAACATACATAAGATAAGAAATAATAAAAAAAATTGTTGACAGCTGTGGGATTTGAACCCACGCCCTTTCGGACTGGAGCCTGATTCCAGCGCCTTAGACCACTCGGCCAAACTGTCTTGTTGGTCAAAGGTCTCGTTGGCTGTATATTATCGTGGATTCGATGTAAGCAACTTCATGAAGAGCAAATATTAAGTTATAAATGGTAACTTTTCACAGGGATTGATTCACATCTGATGGTGCTTGCTGAAAGATTTAGGATGTTTGAAAATGTAGATTACAAATTCAATCTCTTCACCTTTTTATTAACCTTTGTTATCGAACAGCAACTAAACAGTAGCATGTTCCACCTTGATAGATCAGAACAGCACTATAGGCATGGTTTAAATTGCACTTGCGGTCGCGGAGATGCGATTGCGGTCATTGTATTTGTTGCGATGCGCATTGCGGCCGTCTATAACGAAGATGAGATCAATCCATTGTTGGGAGTTAGACAATTTGTTTATAAGATTTTGGTTCAATTGCATTTAAAATTGAAAGTGTATAATAATGATGAGATGAAGAGATTTTATGATAGGATAAGACAGAATGTAGGGGGTAAAGGGAATTTGTAGTAAAAGTGGAATGGCAAATTTTATGACTGCAATGAAAGTCTTTGGGATATTCTAGAGCTTTAATTAATCTACTTGTTTTGGAAATTATGTGGAAAAAGACCAGAAAAATGTGTGTGCACAAGATGATTATAAAAATAGTATTGTGTATTGGGTTTGGGAGCTTTATGGAAAAGGGAAAATTGTTAGTGTTGTTGATAAAAGGACATGTGTTGATGAAGAGGATGATATCAACATTGGAATAAGTTGAAACTGTGCTTATTCTTGGATTGGCTTGTTGTCACCCAAATCCAAATGAAAGGCCTCCAATTGTTCCAATGGAAAGACCTGCGTTTGTTTGGCCTGCTATGCCTTCATCTTTCAAAGAAGGTGAAGATGGATCTCTTATCAATCTCACTCCATTCTCTTTCTACTATAGTTTGATAATATTAGTATTAATTTTCTATATCAATGAATTCATATGTACTATAGTTTGATTTGTAACTATAATTCATGACCATGTTATTCTTGTATAAAGTACATATGCATTGGACTGTTGCTAGCTAAGTGATCAATTTTTTCTTTCTTTTTCGTATACTTTGTTTTCTTCATGCAAGGAGGATTGGTTGCTTGCTTAAAGCTTAAAGCTTACAATAAGCATAGCTCTGTATTTGGAAGACTGTGTGGTGTTTAGAATTGTTTATGGTGTTATAACAAGTTCACGTAGAAATGTGAAAAACTTTGTATTTATAAATTTTAGGTGAATCGAATGATCTCTTCTCAATCTTGTGGTTGGGGTATTTATATAGGTCTATAGAGTCTGGATCTTTGTATCTAGAGTGTGGTTATTATGCTCTTCTATCAAGAGTCTGGGACATGGAAACTATCATTTCCCATATTATTCTGGAGAATATGATTCCACCCTTTTATTGAGCTTTCCATGTTGTTGGTGCCTAAAGACACGTCATTCCCCCATGTTTCATAAGAGGGTGAGAGACAGTTTGAACCAAGCCTAATAGAGGGTCAGTGACACGACCAATGGGCGAGTGTTACGACCAATGAACGAGAGTTGCGACCAATGGAAGACTCGAGACCCAACTTTGGGAGGCATGTGGTATTTACCAACCTTTAGAGAGCTTTGTATTGCTCCCTCTGAGCCCTTTTTCTTCCATGCTTGGTAAACTTATCTATGTATAGGGTTAATACAATTACATTGGTACATAGTCCCTCAAGCACGAGGGCTTGTAAAAGACAAAGTAATTTAGCTCAATCGCGTTTAATATTCATTATTGGGTGTGTCCCTTAAGTAGGAATTGGGCGAGACTCTTAAGCAGAATTTGGAAGCGAGTCCCTCAAGAAGAACTTGGATGCGAGCCCCTCAAACAGAACTTGGGGCGAGTCCCTCAAGTTGAACTTGGATGTGTGTCCCTTAAGTAGAACTTGGGGCGAGTCCCTTAAGAGACCGCGAAGTGAATATTCTAACATCAATTGAGGTGAGTCCTTAAACGTCAGCAAAGGTGGGTGCACGTGCAACATTAAATGTAGCTAATGATGAGTTTGTTTTGTGAAGCCAAGTCGGTCTGTGTTCCTTATATGTGTCAGAAACATGGGGAATCTTTTTGTAGTTGTTGACTTACCTATTGAGAGGTTATTAATTAGATAGAGGCATGTGCTCAAACACAACCTTATAAATGTGGAATTTAAGGCCCTAACGCTTGTGCTCCGAGAAAAGCTTGAAGGAGTCCCTTGACGTTGTCCTTCACTCTGAGAAGAAGCTGGGAGAAGAATTGTACACCCTTAAAGATGAATTAATGGACACTTCTGATCAGTACTTCGAACGAACAAAGAAGCATGTAGTCTTCCTCTAATCATAGTCAAATGGACGTATTCAAAAGGTATGGGATGACAAGTTAGTGGAAGAAGAAAATGTGCCACCTCCCAAGGATTCTGGCATATTTCTGGATATGCTTAATTTGAACCTGAGGGTAACAAGACGGGGACATGTAAAACTCTCAAGGATGATTATGCTCTCCAGGAGAGTGCTTTAGAAGAATGTTAGGATTTAGAGGTGGGCCAGTAAGCTCGCGATTTTGTTATTTCTGCCATTTATGGATTTTTTTGGTAACCACATCCTAGATTTTCTCAAGTTCTCTCATCAGGGACCTATCAAATCCCTGTCATGACAAGTATTCTCGCACTCCGGTGTGCTTCGAATCAAAAGTTTCCACGGTTGTGAGACAGTTCGGTGCAGAAGTTCGTTCTTACGGTGCAAGTGCAAAATTCGTAACTCCCGACTGGAAGGTCGTATGTGGTCGGTTCCCATTAAGTTGGGATTGTTTCGTCATTCTCTATATCTTTCGTGTTCGGCCTGGAAGCTAACTCATTAAGGAAAGTGGCGAGAATTAATTGTTTATGATATTTCGGTTTTACCGGTCCACTGTCTTTCGGAGGTTCGAAAATAACTTACACCCACTGAGCCCGTTTGAGGGGATCCATATGCCAAAAGTTTCGTCTTGAGGCCTATTATATTTCATGTGTTCGGACCGGGAATTAATTCTTTAAGGAAGATTTCCTAATTGGAAAATTTACCTAGAGATATACAGTGAGAAATTGTGTTGAACCGCTGTCTTCTGGATTCTAAATAATTCATAACTCTCGCACCGTTTATCGGATTTGGCTGAAATTTTGACAGTAATTCTGTCTCGGCATCCCCAAAATTTCATATGTTTGTCTCCAAGCCTAGTTCTGTACCAAAACTTCCACAAAAATATAAAAGTGTCAGGATTTATTCGCCGAAATGCGTTTTTGCGCACGGCGCGACAAAATTCAAAATGGCATAACTTCCTCAATTTTTATCCGATTGAGCCTATTATGGCGGCTAACTCTCTGAAATTTCATTGGCTTCAATTTATTTTCAGGCCTCGAGTTTGAATTTTGATCAAAAGATCGAGTTTCATCGCGTTCTTTGGAAGGTGCGCACGAAAATTCTGCACAGTTGAGTTTTCCACCTCAGATGACCAGATGAATTTCTCGTCGTTCAGACGCGCATAACTTTTTCACCGTTTATCCGATTGAGTCGATTCTGGTGGCTACAGTTCACAAATTTCGTCCTTTTCAATTTGACGTTGGACCTGATTCCGACTTTCATGTCGAAATGTGTTTCCTTGAAAATGGAGCTTAAAAATACGTTTAGGAGGGAAATTGAAATTTTGAATTTTGGACCCACTATATATACTTTTTCCCTCACAATTTCGTTCATGCACCAATTTTCTTTCTCTAAAATTAAACACTAATTTCCTTTGAATTTTTTCAAGAACTCTAACAATCTTCATACAATTTCAAGAACACAACAACATCAAAACTCAAGAAGGGTGGTGTTTGAAAAAAATGTTGAGCTGCAGTCATAATTTCCGCTGTGCAGTTTGGGCTAGAGAAAATTGATGGAAGATTTATTTTTGACTTGTGGAAAGTTCAAGTCAAATATGTGTTGATACAATCAAGATTACATAAGATGGAAGATTATGTCGGTGGTTGAAGAGCTTCCTGCCAACAAGGTAGTTGCACCATAAGTTTTCAACCTAGTTTTTGACATGTGAAATTCTTGGAGTGGTTTAGTTTCAAGTGAAATTTATTCTTCATGATAAATTATATGATTGTTGGTGATGACAATGTGAAATTATTGAAGTAGTTTATCTTCAAGTGAAATATATTCTTCATGAGAGAGTATGGTAGTTTTTAAAACTATGATTGTCGATAAAGACAATGTGAAAAATTCTTGGAGTGGTGTAGCTTCAAGTGACTATACTCTTTATGGTGGAGTATGATTTTCGGTGAAGACAATGAAATTTGATGTATTATTTTCAATCAAAACGGAGATTATTGAGATTGGTTGAAAATATACATGTTGATACTCTTTATGGTGGAGTATGATTGTCGGTGAAGACAATGAAAGTTAATGTATTATTTTTAATCAAGGTGGAGATTATTGGGCTTGGTTAAAAATATATATGTTAAAGAAGTCCCACATTGTTTAGTTTTGTAACGGAAAAGGGAGTCTAAGGCTATATATAGGATACAAGTTCTTTGAACTCCCACATTGCTTAGTTTAGTGAAGGAAGAGGGAGTCTAAGGCTATGTATAGGATTCAAGCTCTTCGTTCCAAGATGCACCAGTCAAAAGCACTTTAAGCTTGTATTTGACATGCTCTTGTATTAGAGTATTGTGAGATGTAGTTAAATATTTATTTGGGAGAGTGTGGGTGTACTGGGTGTCTGGGTTAGTTGAGGGAATATTATGTGTTGTAATAATTTCTACATACTATTATTCTCTTGTTGTCTATTGACAATGACCGAGGTTTTTCTCTGGTTTTGGAGTTTCCATGTTAGGTTCTTGTGTTGTGATTGTGTTCCTTTTTTTTCTCTATGCTATGTTTTTTTCCCAACAGGTGTTTCAATTATGGATTGAGGTTTAGGTTTGTATTTAGGAGGAAAATTGTGCTTAAAATAGTATGTTTCAATTGTATGACCTGGTCTTGAAGAAAAAGCACATTGTTTTGGAAGGCCACATCCAACATAAGGAGACCTACCATGACCATGATTACAATTGTTTTTGTTGGATGCATTGAAGGGAATTTTGGATTCTTGAACAAGTGTATTTGCAAGACTTGATTTTTGTTGTAAAACCAAAGAAAATAGATGGGAGTGGATCCATGAGAAGAATTTGGGATCAAACAGTATTGTAATCATCTCTTAATCCTTTGAGAAAGAAAATTACCAATGCATAGTCATGTTGTTGCTTGATGATTTTTAAGGTTGGTTGCACAATTGCATATTTTACAACATGTGGAAGTAGGGGAGCTTAAATTATGTATATTCAAATCCAGTTATTACAAACTGGTTAATTATTAGTTATCAGGTAGGGTTCCCACTATGAATCGAGCTTGTATTACTCAAACCTTTGATCATTAATAGGAGCTCGTTTACCACTTGATTCCAAGTGTTTGATTTTAACCAAATCTATATTTTGAATATGTTATTAATATGGTTTTAACCAAATTCATATTTTTGATATTCATACCAAAATAAAAAACCAATTTAATTTTTAATTTGAAAGTCATAAAAAATTTATAAATTTTTTTATTTTTTAATTTAAAAAAAATTTTAAAAAAAAAAACATTATAAATTTTTTTACTCAATTTATTTGGAAATTATTTTTTCTAAAAATATTAAAAATGAGATTTTTTTTTTCTAAAAATATAAATAGAATTTAATAGATATCAAATTCAAAAGTTTGTAAATTTAAATTTTAATACTTGTAACTAACAATTATAAAATAGTAATATTTATTTTTTATTCCCTATATTTTATTTTAAAAAATAAGAATAAGAGGATATGTATGGAAGGTATTCTTCTTGAAAAGAAGATATTCAAGATATTCATCTTGATTACTATTAATATAAATAATATATCTTAAGTGGAAAACGTTCAAATCTCACTCTAGGCCTGTTTATTTTAACTTTAAAAATAATTGTATTTTTATGAATAAATTTTACAAATTTTATTTTAAAAACATTACAAGTTTTTTATATTTGTTTTTTTATGAAGGTTTTTGTTTGACGGATTCAAATAGAATTTTCAGGAATGTGAGGTTGAAAATCGCATATTCCCATGTTTGTTTGAAGTTTTAACAAATTATTCCTAAGTATTTTTTATTCCTTGAAATATAATTTACTCACGAAATTTTAAGGATTTATTCTCATGTCAGAGGGTGAGAATTTTATATTTCCATAGAAATAAAAAGTAACTAACTATAATTACCCACTTATATATTATTTTAATGTTTTTGTATTTATTTTTAAAATTTTAAAATTATAAATAAATTTTCAAAATATTCCAAAAAACTAAATAACTCGTTAAACAAATTGATGGAAATTATTTTCCCAACAATAATATTACTAAAAATAAAATTCTCAGGATTGTAATTTAATCCATCAAACAAACGATGGCATATCATATGAGAATGTCATATTTATATGAGAATTTGAGAATAAATCTGAACCATTTGATTTTAAAATAAATGGTGGAGATTATGTGTGAATCTTTTTTTCTCTCTCCTACATCATTTGTTTTAATAATGGAGGAGAGAGAGAAAAAAATTCACACATAATCTCCAACATTTATTTTAAAATCCAATGGTTCAGATTCATTCTCACATTCTCATATAAAAAAAACATTCTCATATGATATGCCCTCCAAACAAACACACTCTAAATAGAAAGATTATTTTGATATCCTATAACATAAATATACATTATTGAAGATCAAAACATATTTGAAATCGCAATTTTTTCAAAAAGTTGTATCTCAAAAGTGTTTTTTATGAAAAACTATTTGAAATAGTTTCAAAATTAATGTTTTTTTTGAAATTTTGATATCCAAAAAAGGTTTTAATAAAATGATCAAATATCTAAAATAACATTTTAAGAATAATTATTCAAACTAAATTTTTCATTTGAAGCCTTTATGAAAAATATCTTTGTAAATTTTTTTACACAAAATTATGTTACACTATAAAAATCATGCTTTTAAAAAAGACAAAACAAACAAGCCCTTTGTCTTGTGTATAATATTTTTCGCTTTTTTCAAATTCAATGCAACACAAATAGCGTGTGTTTTTATTTATTAATATATTTTTTATTTTTAAGAAATCAGATTTTTTTAATTCCGACAAACATAATTTTACATTACAGTTTCTTTTAATAATAAGATACAACAAATCTTATCCATATATCTGTCGCTACCGCGAAAAATGGAATCAGAGTCGCCACTAATATATTTATCCCATCGCGGGAAAGGAATATCAGAAACCTAACTCGAAACAAGGACAAGGTCTTTCGACCAGAGAACAGGGCACGGGAGTCGGTTACGCAAGGGGAAGGTGCTAGCACCCCTCACGCCCATCGTACTCGATGGTATCCACCTATGTTTGTTTCTATCTAAAGGGTGTATATCTATGTCTAAACCTAAATGCGAATGAATGCAAAAGAAATACGGGGAAAAGAAGGAATTATTTACAAGTGTGCTCGCTTAGGCCCCGCGACCCAATGCCTACGTATCCCTTACAAGGAATCAGAGCTACCGTAGTTCGGCTCCATAGTTTCCATTTGTTTTGTGTTTTTTAGTTGAACAGCGGTTAAGGTCACAATCCACGATGCTCGACCTTTGGAGACTTATACGCCTAGTTTTGGAAAGGACTTAACTTGTTCTTAAGCGCCTAACAAGGCAAAAGAATGAACTTGGGTTTGTGTTTTTTATGTAACTACATGATGAACAAAACCCAATACAAGGTTTCGCACCACTTCGTCACTTTGTTTTAATTCGAGCCTTTATTAAGTGTTTTGAATGTTTTTGGTTGGGTATTTTTTAAGGGGATTTACTTTGCGATTAGAATCACATAAAAATGTATAATGATCGAGAAGCAGATTAGGGAATGAATCCCACTCACTTCTATCCCATTATATAATGTTCAAGAAACAGATTAGGGAATGAATCCCACTCATTTCTATCCCATTAATTAATGTTTGAGAAACAGATTAGGGAATGAATCCCACTCATTTCTCTCCCATTAAGTAGTGACCGAGAAACAGATTAGGGAATGAATCCCACTCATTTCTATGCGACTAAGTGATTGAGAAACAGATTAGGGAATGAATCCCACTCATTTCTCTATCACTTTCTTAATGTGATTCGCCTCTTTATTTATTAATGTTTTAAAGTTGAAAAGAAAAAGAATGAACAAGGGGAACTAACCTATTCTCTAATCTACGTTATTCTAATCTAAGTCTAATGGCCCTAAGGTCAAGGATAACTATCCTAACCTATCTCAATTCCTCTTAACAAAGAAGGAAGAGTCTAAGGGAACATGGCAAAAGAATGGAGTTACAATTCCAACAAGATGAGAGGAGAGCCCTAGGGCAGTAGCAAACCAAGGAATTAAGTGTCCTAAATCAAACACAAAAGCATCATGGCAACACACGAAAATATTCACAAGAAGTTACCAAAGTATCGCTTGAATCGTTACTTAACAATTAGCGAACTAACATCAATTAACCGAAACGAAAAGCAAATGAAAACATTAACAAAGCTTAAAGTCAGTAGCTATTAGCTCATTTATAGGTCCAAGACCTTATACCAATCTATGTTAGTCAATTAACTTGAAACAAACAAGGTTCTAACAAAAACTAGACAAAACTAGGTCAAAACTAGTTAGTAAGTTCAAATGGCGAATGAAGTTAGAAGAATGCAATCAAATGATGGAAGTCAGTAGCTAACAACCTCTAATAGGTGTCTAAACAATCATGGAATCAAGTCACAAAGTCTCATACAAAATTATAGGTCATTTGGACAAGTTTTGATACAATCGTTAGCCAAAAGCAAGTTATTTACATGCGAGAAAGAAAAATCGAGTAAAATAAGAAAACATGACTTGAAAAATTCAACTCCAGGTCTTAGGACCTCTAAACATCCCTACTTATAGGTACAAAAAGAAACTAAGTCAATTGCCTAAATGCAAAGCAAATTATAGGTCAAATTCGCATGGTTATCCGTTTAGGAACGCACATTAATCGTGTATAGAAAACCTAACCAAAACATAGAATTAGACTTTTATTTTTTGTACACATTATGGTATATGAGTCTATTGATATCACACAAAAAATGGCAATTAAATTCTGATCCTAAGGTATTAAACGAAATTGATTTGCAAAACCGATCAAACTTAAAAAACACAATGAACACACTAAAGAAAATGATTTATTAAAAACAACAAACTAAGTCCTAAAAATTTAACAAAAATATCAAAAATTTCTACACACATTATTCTATTTAAAACACATTTTTATTTATTTTTTATTTGAAGGAAAACAAGTTTATGAATCAAAGGTTAGAGAGAAAGCAATTTGAAACAAAATACTAATTCTGCCTAAGGATGGGGTGTAGTAGTAAAAGGGACTGAACTGAAATCTAGTTATTGGCGTATCTGGGCCAGAACAGGAGGGTGTGGAAAATAAATTGCTAAGCCCATAATTCAAACACAAGAGCATGGCCCAGCTTTTACTATGTTTCCTTTTATTATTTCATTTTTCTATGCTTCAGCATGTGATCATCAATTTATTATATGGTAATACTAAGAAAAACCAAAACGTGACATGCATGGTATATCAACATGAAATCAATTGGTCAAGTAAACTTTAAGTCATATAAAACAAAACTTGATTCAAGAGCCAATTAAGACGCGCCACCTCACCATTCTAATGATTGGAATAAAACAAAAAAACAACAAACACATGGAAACAGGCCAATACCGGGATGCCACGTAACCTGACGGAAGGGAACATGCTAACAAACAAGCGCCGGCGCCGGAGAGACCTCCGATCGTCTTCTCCGGCGGCTCCCGCGGCGGAGATAAAAAAAAACACCCAGAAATTTATAAAGGAGACACCTTTCCACTCAAAATTTCATGCTGAATCCAAATATGACTTCAGATTTTTCTAACTATTCCTCTAAGTTCTTGACCGAAGCCACTCCTCAAACCCTAGGTCCCAAGAACTTCACTAACACTCAAAGCCACGCATATCAATTCAATCATTGTCACGCATAAACTTCAAATACACGAATTAACCATTCAAACCAGCATCATTTCAACACAAATAGAAGTCAAAACTTCAAGATCCAAAATTCACGTAGAATGCAACACATACTTGAAAACATGGCGGTCTACTTCCTAACCCAATCCCTGATGACGGGTTTCAGGCCTATATGCTACTAATGCAAGGGATCCGAGTACTTACGTGAAAGGTTCTTGATCCAGGTTTGAAGAGAAACTCCACTAGCTCTCTTTGTTCTTTGTAGGAGGTGATGATGACTACAGCAGCTTGATCTTTGAAGGAGATGGTGATGTTTATTGCAGCTTGATCTTTGAAGGAGATGGTGATGCTCGATGAAGGTCTATGTGGTGGTTATGGGTGAGCAAGGTTAGAGAGAGAAAACGGTTGTTGTTGTTATGGAGAGAGAGATAGAGAGAGAGAGATAATTGGTTTCTGAAAACTGAAAAAGGAAAAATGAAAAAACCCCCTATTGTGTGAATGGTTCCGTTTTATATATGGGGAGTGTATGAGTGTATGAAATGTTGTTTTTTTGTCACTGTGGCAGCGGATTCTCTCTCCTTTAAACTTACTGAACACATATTTGCTTTTGTAGTAAAATCTCCACCTCTCTTTTTAATCATGCACCCTTTTGTTTAGGCATTTGGGATAGCCATATGGTACACATAATTATACCGCAGCTTTCACGTAGCAGCTATTTGCTTGGACATATGTGGTTTGTAGTTGTAGCTGAGCGCTTCTGTTTTAACTTCACCATGCCAGTCCATTTTCATTTGGAGCATGCTCCCTCCTCCATTGGTGCAAGTCTGTTCATGAGTGTTGATTTGAAGTGTGCATATCACATACTGGCTTGGACTAAGAAGCTTGAGAATGTTTATGGATTGTGATTCGGTTTCATTTGTTTTGACAGGTTCGGTACGAGGCTTAAGTCGAGAAAATAGAATCAAGTTTGGGGTGTGTCGCAGCCCCCTTTAAATCTTCCATTCAAATGCTCAAATGACTCTCTCTTTTAACCGTGAGAAAGCTCAAACATGATGGAACAACTTTTATGTCGAGTTTTCATGGAGCAAGTGCTTGTAACCTATTCGAAAATGTTTACGAACTCCTCCCTTTGAAACTGCAATCGCACGCCTGGAGAATTCTGCTAAGCAGTGGAGTTTCAACCATTCCAAACATCCTGCTTCGAGCGCCTAAATCTCAGTGCCCGTATATCCAAACGTCAAATTGTCGCATTCAGTAGGAAGACGAGACAGGGTAGAGGAACTTTCACTTTGACCCTTCTTCCGATTGAGGCCCGAATCTTCGCTCAATTTGGCTTCAAAGTCCGACAATTGAAACGTTTCTACAAAATTCCCAACAGAATTCTGTCTAAAAAAAAACCGACGGGCTTAGCGAGGCACCGACTTCTCTCTTTCATATCTCTTGATTCGAACTTTATCCGGACTCGATTCCTTGAGCAAAGTTACACACGGCAATGAGGATAAAAACTTTGCAATTGAACTCGTCTTGAATCGGAACTTGGATTGACATGAAAATTATCCTCAGAGTCCCACCCTTGATCATTCACGCGGATTCTCAAAGAATTATGTCAACTTCTATGCTCAACGAACCTATTGGAACGCTAACTTCTAGGCTATATATCTTTGCATCCGAGCATCTTTTGACAAATATTCCTTCTAGAAAACTATAGATTGCCACGAGACAAGCAACTTTGTAGTTGGAGCAAACTCGAATTGACGGCTGGAACATTATGGAAAACATCCTCGAAGTCAGACCTTTGCACAATATGAAAGATATTCAAAAAATTTCTAAGTGTTGGAAGTCTTCCAGCATTGGATCACCAACTTCCAACCCTTATAACTATTGATTGAGAATCCAAATGGCGAAACTCCCAATTACAAAACTGTAACTTGCCATGAACTGATCAACTTTTCTTTTGAACTCACCTCGAGAAAATGCCTTGAACCATGTGCAGTCTGGGCTTGAAGTCAACCATGTAACCATTCTCAAGAAACCTCAAAAATCTCTAAGATACAAAATTTCCACTTATGGAAACTTCCAAAACCAACCACCTTCCATTTTTAGTAATTTTTGATTATTTTTATTTTCATTGACTTTCTTTGACCGTTTTCCCACCAAAAATCAATATTTGACAGTTGACTCTGATTTTGACTGAAAAGCTAACTTTTCCTGATTTTTCCGATTCTAGAGGGATTTCCCGATTAATCCATTTCTGATCCAACTCTCAATCAATTCTCAACCAACTAAACCCCAAGTGAATGATATTTCTTCAAGACAGCCATATTTCGCATCCACAATCATTTCCTGATTAAATCTTGACCGGGAAGTCAACAGTGTTGACCTTGGTCCAAAGCCCTAATTTGAAAATCCTGATAAACCTGAAGCTTGCATCTTTCAATCAAGGCTCTGACTTGGAGAGCATGAAACCTTGATTTTAGGAGGACTTTAATGAACATGAGATCATATAATCAGACTTCCAAACTTCTCTTTTGAACCAAGATATTTCCCACACAGAAGCTCTTTTCCATCGATTTTCTTGAACAATAATTATGAATGGATGGATGTAATGGATGAATGGCCTATACGAGGTATGCACATGAATGTAATGTGAAGGCCAAATGGGGAATAAATAAGTGGGCAAATTTTGGGGTGCAACAGCTGCCCCTATTCAATCTTCTTGAACCTGAATGTATGAAAGACACAAGTTCTGGACATGAGAGGTGTAAGTGGATTGAATACCCAAAAGTACCAAAAATTTGCGCTCTGGAGTAACAACTCTGCAGAGACATTTGTAACTGTGATTTTAAGAAAGGACACCAGTTATTACTGATTCCAAACAGGGATACAATTAAATGCTTGACACAAACAAGAAACGCCAGTCAACTACTGGACCTTTGCCGATAACAACCGGACTTTGAAAGGAAGGACTAATAACAATTAGAACCAACCGGAGAATGCCTGTAACCACAGGACTTTAAGGAACAGACTAGTAACAACTAGAACTGACCAAAGGATGCCTATAACAATAGGACTTTACAGGAACAGACTAGTAACAACTAGAACTGACCAAAGGATGCCTGTAACAACAGGACTTTTGCTGGTAACAACCAGACTTTGAAGGATGCCTGTAACCACAGGGCTTTAAAGGAACAAACTAGTAACAACTAGAGCTGACCAAAGGTGCCTGTAACAACAGGACTTTGCTGGTAACAACCAGACTTTGAAAGATGCCTGTAACAACAGGACTTTTGCTGGTAACAACCAGACTTTGTAGGATGCCCATAACCATGGGACTTTAAAGGAACAGGCTAGTAACAACTAGGACTGACCAAAGGATGCCTGTAACCACAGGACTTTAAGGAAAAGGCTAGTAACAACTAGACTCAACCAAAGGATGCCTATAACCATAGGACTTTCGCTGGTAACAACCAGAATTTGAAGGATGCCCATAACCATGGGACTTTAAGGAAAGAGATGCCAATAATCATTGGACTTGATTGAAGGAGATTAGTGACGACTAGACTCTTATTGGGGATGTTGATGAACACTGGATTTGAAGGTGATGCCAATAACTATTGGGCTTGACTGAAAGAAAGGCTAGTGACAACTAGAACCAATCAAGGGATGCCAGTAAACACTGGGCTTTCAAGAAGATATTGATGCTTGCAAAGCATAAGAATTACATGGATCCCTCAGGCCAAAAGGCGGGGTGTAATTCTACAAGAGTGACAATCATTCGAATTGCCACACACCAAGTATGGGTTATCCAAACGATTGAACTCAACAAAAGGGAAATAACCAATGAAATAATGATCTCGACAAAGAAAGCCTTCGTATTCAGTCCACACTGGAGGGAGAAAGAAAGATTTCTTTTGGGGATGCGTTACTTTGTGCCTTGGAAGCACATACAAACTTGGCTTATGCATTGATGCATGTTTGAATTTTTCCATGGCGTAATGCTCCATATTCATGGAAATGCTACGCTTTTTTGTAGATGCAATGTGAATGCAATGATTACTATATGCAGAGGTAACGAGGGCCCTTTAGAGAATATTCCAGTGACTTGTCAATCGAACTTCGTCTCTGACCTCGGGAGAGGTAAACACCAGGGAGAATCCCCTTAGTGTTAAGAACTCTGTGGGGGTGCCAATAGACATTGGACTTTGACTTGCAAGATATACTTCAGATTATTGACTTGAAGAATACTTCTGACTTCTCACCATGTGCCACGACTTGGAGAATTTTTAACATGAGGAGATTCCCTCGACTCACCTTTTTTTGAATAACAAATCCCGATGAGGAACCCTTGTTGGGAGGAATGGAACAAATCCGAGGAGAAATAAACTCCTATACTTCGGGAGAGGATGAATTATCAGGAGAAATAAACTCCTATGCTCGAGGGGACTTTTTTTAGGAGAAATAAACTCCTATGCTTGAGAAAATGGGGTCAACTCTGAGGAGAAATAAACTCCTATGCTTGGGGAGCGAGTAACTTGTCGGGGAAGAGCATTGTGACACCTGTCAACTCTGTGATGGTCAACTGCGCTTTACAAGTGAATGATGGTTTCTTTAATATAAACCAAACGAGTATGCCCCAGGCTGCCTGACTTGTGAAGATATCTGATTTAACAAAGACATTTTCCTCGAAAGGATCCTTACACCCAAATTACTTGATAAACTTCTGCCCCAACATATTCAATTATTTGAGATGGTCCTTCTTGATCAACGGGTCCTTGAAGAGATTTATTGAATCTCGACGTAACTGCCCCATATTAAGTGAGTTTGATAGATTCCTCGACGTCACTTCTTCAGATACATTGAAATCAAGAGAGAGATTCCTCGACTTGATTAACCCAAATTGATTGGATTTGAGAGGTCACACCTTGATTTGACTGACCCAGATTGGTTGAACTCACGAGAGAGATTCCTCGTCGTGATTGCCCCTGATTATGCACGTATTATCAGAGTCCTCAAGTTTACTTCCCTTGAGGATCCCACAAATCATGGAAGTAACTTTATCACACTCAATAGAGTATTCAAAAACCTTCAGGGTAATCAATCAAAGAGAGTATCCACTGCTCATGCTCAATAGAGTATTCAGACTTCTCCCCTCAAGGTAACCAATCAAAGAAGGTATCAACTTATTATGCTCAATGGAGTCTTCAAGCAACCTAGCCCTTGATATCAGTCTCTGAAATGATTGCTTTTTACTATATGGAGTTCTCAGGTCTCTTTTACTTTGACGTGATCAAGATCTTCATGGATTCTCATCATGGAAACTTCCTTGGTGTTTAAGCAAATGTTTTCATGCAAAAGAATGTTAATTATAAGAATGACAATTCTAATGCAAAGCCTATGCTAGTCTTGAAGTTTGAAAAACCTTTTATGCAATGAGGTGGCCACCTCTTGTGAATGAAAGATAAAGCGAGCATACGATACCAACATAGATATGTGTTACGCTTCATTGAGAGTCAGTTAAACGCTATCTCATTGGAGTGCGTCTTTGAAATAAACCCTACTTCAATTAGGACTTTTAAGGGTTGTAACTTGGTCGGGTTCATGGTTTTCAGAAACAAAGGATTTTTAGGCTCAAAATTATTTGGTGCCCACCCCCTTCGTGATGTTCTCCACTCCTAAGTCCAGTTAACTCAACGTAAGTGTTCGTCCCTCACAAGGAATTTTAAAATGGTTGAGGAATCAATGAGGTTTTTCGGACATGGCAGTCGCTCCCCTTTTATTCTTTTGATTCATTATCACACGACTTTGTTCTTGCATAATTTTTCTTTTCATTGCTATATTTTTCTTTCATCGCTTTTTTCTTTTCTTTTCTTTTTTGCCATTTTTTTTCTTTTCATTTTTGAACAAGTCGTGTGACCTCTCATTGTCTTTGATTCGTTGGAAGTGATTGCGACTGCCTCCTTCCATGATTGACGAAGAATTACCATTATGGTATCGTCATCTTTTATCCTCTTGATAGGTGAAGGATCACGATTCTGAATTTCCTCAACCTTTTGGAGGATAACCATTGTTGTATCCTTAGATACATACCCTTTATGAATTTTGAACACTTGATCAAGTTAAATGAACACTACCCTGCCCCAGGCTTAAAAACAAGGGTTTTTTCTGATCAGAAAAGAAACTCCTACTTCAAGGCTCAAAGGGGTTAACGAGGGTCTATCTCCCTTATATCTCCGGTGTTTGGGGATTTGAAACAATGCCTGTACATCATCAGCAGGGTTTTATTCAAAAACACACAATTAGGGATTTTGCATTTTTATTGTCATCATTCTCCCTCCGCTCGTTGCCTAAGCAAGAGATTAATAAAGTTGGTATCGTAATGCCAAAAACTTTTTTTTGAGTGAAAACGAATGGATTACTTCAAGACAAACATAAACAATGCATTATGATTTTCATTCAGAAATTAACAAATTTTTACATGCTAGAAATGCTTAAACATACAATGAAACGTTACAAATGAGAATGCAATAAAGAACTAAATGAATGCCATTGTTGAGGAGACTTGACTCCGTATGGACTTATTGCTCTCGAATGCCTTTTGCAGTTTTGATACCCCATTGAGACTTCAACTTGTGCATATGACCTCTAGGAGTGGATTGTGGTTATTCCGAAATCAACGAGGACTTGAATTCTGCCTTTGAATGTCCTACCACCTTCAGTTGAATGGCTAGGTGCCCCAGCATGGTAATCACTTAGCATTATCATATGTTCCTTCCACACACTTCAGATTACTTCCCAGAAGTATATTCCAACAAAGGCGTACAAGAGTGGTGCATTTTTGCCTTACTGTAGGGATTCGAGCAATGCAAATGATGCAATACTCAAGATAAGAATACGTCTTGCTTATCCCTCGGTCGGGAGCCCCAAATATAGATGCTAGAACAGTAACCACCGTCATGACTGAAAGAATATTGCATTATCATCGAACTCAAGAGAACTATCTGTGGTGAGGAAGACCCAAAACACCAACTGAAATGCCAACAATCAGGGATATAACTGAGCACAAGGTATTGAAATTGCATCGGTTCATTTCTCATATTCTTTCTTTCTTTATTGACGACCAAAGGCCACTGAGAAGAAAATTCCGGGAAGAGATGACACATGATATGAAGCAAAAGCTTGAGAATGAGAAATGCCTCTACAAAACACTCTTGATTATCACATGACAACATATTCTGACGAAGTCATAAGAATTTGTAGTGCTTTAAGGGATTCGAGCAATGCAAATGGTGCAGTGCTCAAGACCAGAATACGTCTTGCTTATCCCTCGGTCGGGAGCCCCAAGCAATTTCCACATATATGTACAAGAGATGATTACCACTTTGGCTTGCATGTCCAGACTATCCAGAGAGAGAATAAATGACTTTTGCATCTCTTGACATTAAACACTAGGCACAATCCAACAATGTCTAAATCAACGGAGTCACAATCTTTTATGGCTTTCAAAATTTTCTCCAAGAGGTGGAACCTTTTTTCAATTTCAATACTCGGAAACTTGAAGACTTCAATGATGTGAATGCTCCTTACCAAGAACAGGAATCTCAACATTATTTCAGACCTTCTGCTTCATAGGACCTTCTTTTGAGGTGAGATTAACATTGCATTTGGCCTTTGAAGAACTTGTCTCAACCCTTCTTGTCAAAGAGAAAAGGCTCGAATAACCTCCATACACTGGTTCATGTCAGCCCCCATTTCTGTTCTCATATTAGTCAGAAACCTCACGGAGTCATTCCAATACCAACTTTCGAGCACATAGCGGTGAGAAGTCATATTTTGTTGTTGAAGTCAGAATTTGAATGGAAAGGGCCCTCATAGGCTTCTGAGAGAAATATGAAATGCATGATAGTATGAATGCATGTTTCATTTCTAAGGGATCCTAAAGTCTTTTCATCAACTTTTGTTTCTCTTTTATTCTCTCCTTTTTTTTGCATATAGTATCTTTTCTTTTTTCTTTTCCATCTTTTCTGTTTTTCTACTTTTTTCGCTTCCTCTTTTTTTTTGGAAATAGACTTTAGAATCCCCCACAAATGAAGTGGATAGAGTGATAATGTTATGCAACGCAAAACATGGGATCAAGGTCCATATAACCTTAGTAACCACTATACAATCCTCTGAATAACTGATATAGGTCAGATGTCATGAGATCAAAGGTCCGACACCTTTTTGAATACCAGGAGAACCAATAGTCACCAACAGAATATGAATAGTCACCAACGGTACCTGTCATGTATATCCCACCCCACTCACAGGTGAATCTAGGTCAAGGTAGGTCAAAAGGTCTCCAGCGTTAACAACTCTCCTGAAACACCATCATTGTTGCAAATACATGCCAACAACGGTATCCCATTCGAGTCTCGGCTGGTCGTGGGTCTCATGATCGCAATCAACAGAACCTGACATTCTGTTGGCGTCATGACTATCCACTCTATCCTAGGTATCCTATGTGTCAACTCTGGCCTGGGTATTGGGCCTTTTACCTCATATAACATCCCACCCAACCTGCAAAACAAAGCAGAAAAATATGTGGTCCCCACGAGGACACATAATATAGTCCAGATGCATGATATGCAAGCGGAAAATAAACATGATGTGCAAGCATATATACAACATGTAAACATATAAGCAAACAAACAAAGAAACACCCAATAAACAAACAAACAAAGGCTAGGATCGACTCGCTAAGAACGGACCAGCACAGGTCTAGCAACGTCCCCAGCAGAGTCGCCAGCTGTCGCTACCGCGAAAAATGGAATCAGAGTCGCCACTAATATATTTATCCCATCGCGGGAAAGGAATATCAGAAACCTAACTCGAAACAAGGACAAGGTCTTTCGACCAGAGAACAGGGCACGGGAGTCGGTTACGCAAGGGGAAGGTGCTAGCACCCCTCACGCCCATCGTACTCGATGGTATCCACCTATGTTTGTTTCTATCTAAAGGGTGTATATCTATGTCTAAACCTAAATGCGAATGAATGCAAAAGAAATACGGGGAAAAGAAGGAATTATTTACAAGTGTGCTCGCTTAGGCCCCGCGACCCAATGCCTACGTATCCCTTACAAGGAATCAGAGCTACCGTAGTTCGGCTCCATAGTTTCCATTTGTTTTGTGTTTTTTAGTTGAACAGCGGTTAAGGTCACAATCCACGATGCTCGACCTTTGGAGACTTATACGCCTAGTTTTGGAAAGGACTTAACTTGTTCTTAAGCGCCTAACAAGGCAAAAGAATGAACTTGGGTTTGTGTTTTTTATGTAACTACATGATGAACAAAACCCAATACAAGGTTTCGCACCACTTCGTCACTTTGTTTTAATTCGAGCCTTTATTAAGTGTTTTGAATGTTTTTGGTTGGGTATTTTTTAAGGGGATTTACTTTGCGATTAGAATCACATAAAAATGTATAATGATCGAGAAGCAGATTAGGGAATGAATCCCACTCACTTCTATCCCATTATATAATGTTCAAGAAACAGATTAGGGAATGAATCCCACTCATTTCTATCCCATTAATTAATGTTTGAGAAACAGATTAGGGAATGAATCCCACTCATTTCTCTCCCATTAAGTAGTGACCGAGAAACAGATTAGGGAATGAATCCCACTCATTTCTATGCGACTAAGTGATTGAGAAACAGATTAGGGAATGAATCCCACTCATTTCTCTATCACTTTCTTAATGTGATTCGCCTCTTTATTTATTAATGTTTTAAAGTTGAAAAGAAAAAGAATGAACAAGGGGAACTAACCTATTCTCTAATCTACGTTATTCTAATCTAAGTCTAATGGCCCTAAGGTCAAGGATAACTATCCTAACCTATCTCAATTCCTCTTAACAAAGAAGGAAGAGTCTAAGGGAACATGGCAAAAGAATGGAGTTACAATTCCAACAAGATGAGAGGAGAGCCCTAGGGCAGTAGCAAACCAAGGAATTAAGTGTCCTAAATCAAACACAAAAGCATCATGGCAACACACGAAAATATTCACAAGAAGTTACCAAAGTATCGCTTGAATCGTTACTTAACAATTAGCGAACTAACATCAATTAACCGAAACGAAAAGCAAATGAAAACATTAACAAAGCTTAAAGTCAGTAGCTATTAGCTCATTTATAGGTCCAAGACCTTATACCAATCTATGTTAGTCAATTAACTTGAAACAAACAAGGTTCTAACAAAAACTAGACAAAACTAGGTCAAAACTAGTTAGTAAGTTCAAATGGCGAATGAAGTTAAAAGAATGCAATCAAATGATGGAAGTCAGTAGCTAACAACCTCTAATAGGTGTCTAAACAATCATGGAATCAAGTCACAAAGTCTCATACAAAATTATAGGTCATTTGGACAAGTTTTGATACAATCGTTAGCCAAAAGCAAGTTATTTACATGCGAGAAAGAAAAATCGAGTAAAATAAGAAAACATGACTTGAAAAATTCAACTCCAGGTCTTAGGACCTCTAAACATCCCTACGTATAGGTACAAAAAGAAACTAAGTCAATTGCCTAAATGCAAAGCAAATTATAGGTCAAATTCGCATGGTTATCCGTTTAGGAACGCACATTAATCGTGTATAGAAAACCTAACCAAAACATAGAATTAGACTTTTATTTTTTGTACACATTATGGTATATGAGTCTATTGATATCACACAAAAAATGGCAATTAAATTCTGATCCTAAGGTATTAAACGAAATTGATTTGCAAAACCGATCAAACTTAAAAAACACAATGAACACACTAAAGAAAATGATTTATTAAAAACAACAAACTAAGTCCTAAAAATTTAACAAAAATATCAAAAATTTCTACACACATTATTCTATTTAAAACACATTTTTATTTATTTTTTATTTGAAGGAAAACAAGTTTATGAATCAAAGGTTAGAGAGAAAGCAATTTGAAACAAAATACTAATTCTGCCTAAGGATGGGGTGTAGTAGTAAAAGGGACTGAACTGAAATCTAGTTATTGGCGTATCTGGGCCAGAACAGGAGGGTGTGGAAAATAAATTGCTAAGCCCATAATTCAAACACAAGAGCATGGCCCAGCTTTTACTATGTTTCCTTTTATTATTTCATTTTTCTATGCTTCAGCATGTGATCATCAATTTATTATATGGTAATACTAAGAAAACCAAAACGTGACATGCATGGTATATCAACATGAAATCAATTGGTCAAGTAAACTTTAAGTCATATAAAACAAAACTTGATTCAAAAGCCAATTAAGACGCGCCACCTCACCATTCTAATGATTGGAATAAAACAAAAAAACAACAAACACATGGAAACAGGCCAATACCGGGATGCCACGTAACCTGGCGGAAGGGAACATGCTAACAAACAAGCGCCGGCGCCGGAGAGACCTCCGATCGTCTTCTCCGGCGGCTCCCGCGGCGGAGATAAAAAAAAACACCCAGAAATTTATAAAGGAGACACCTTTCCACTCAAAATTTCATGCTGAATCCAAATATGACTTCAGATTTTTCTAACTATTCCTCTAAGTTCTTGACCGAAGCCACTCCTCAAACCCTAGGTCCCAAGAACTTCACTAACACTCAAAGCCACGCATATCAATTCAATCATTGTCACGCATAAACTTCAAATACACGAATTAACCATTCAAACCAGCATCATTTCAACACAAATAGAAGTCAAAACTTCAAGATCCAAAATTCACGTAGAATGCAACACATACTTGAAAACATGGCGGTCTACTTCCTAACCCAATCCCTGATGACGGGTTTCAGGCCTATATGCTACTAATGCAAGGGATCCGAGTACTTACGTGAAAGGTTCTTGATCCAGGTTTGAAGAGAAACTCCACTAGCTCTCTTTGTTCTTTGTAGGAGGTGATGATGACTACAGCAGCTTGATCTTTGAAGGAGATGGTGATGTTTATTGCAGCTTGATCTTTGAAGGAGATGGTGATGCTCGATGAAGGTCTATGTGGTGGTTATGGGTGAGCAAGGTTAGAGAGAGAAAACGGTTGTTGTTGTTATGGAGAGAGAGATAGAGAGAGAGATAATTGGTTTCTGAAAACTGAAAAAGGAAAAATGAAAAAACCCCCTATTGTGTGAATGGTTCCGTTTTATATATGGGGAGTGTATGAGTGTATGAAATGTTGTTTTTTTGTCACTGTGGCAGCGGATTCTCTCTCCTTTAAACTTACTGAACACATATTTGCTTTTGTAGTAAAATCTCCACCTCTCTTTTTAATCATGCACCCTTTTGTTTAGGCATTTGGGATAGCCATATGGTACACATAATTATACCGCAGCTTTCACGTAGCAGCTATTTGCTTGGACATATGTGGTTTGTAGTTGTAGCTGAGCGCTTCTGTTTTAACTTCACCATGCCAGTCCATTTTCATTTGGAGCATGCTCCCTCCTCCATTGGTGCAAGTCTGTTCATGAGTGTTGATTTGAAGTGTGCATATCACATACTGGCTTGGACTAAGAAGCTTGAGAATGTTTATGGATTGTGATTCGGTTTCATTTGTTTTGACAGGTTCGGTACGAGGCTTAAGTCGAGAAAATAGAATCAAGTTTGGGGTGTGTCGCAGCCCCCTTTAAATCTTCCATTCAAATGCTCAAATGACTCTCTCTTTTAACCGGGAGAAAGCTCAAACATGATGGAACAACTTTTATGTCGAGTTTTCATGGAGCAAGTGCTTGTAACCTATTCGAAAATGTTTACGAACTCCTCCCTTTGAAACTGCAATCGCACGCCTGGAGAATTCTGCTAAGCAGTGGAGTTTCAACCATTCCAAACATCCTGCTTCGAGCGCCTAAATCTCAGTGCCCGTATATCCAAACGTCAAATTGTCGCATTCAGTAGGAAGACGAGACAGGGTAGAGGAACTTTCACTTTGACCCTTCTTCCGATTGAGGCCCGAATCTTCGCTCAATTTGGCTTCAAAGTCCGACAATTGAAACGTTTCTACAAAATTCCCAACAGAATTCTGTCTAAAAAAAACCGACGGGCTTAGCGAGGCACCGACTTCTCTCTTTCATATCTCTTGATTCGAACTTTATCCGGACTCGATTCCTTGAGCAAAGTTACACACGACAATGAGGATAAAAACTTTGCAATTGAACTCGTCTTGAATCGGAACTTGGATTGACATGAAAATTATCCTCAGAGTCCCACCCTTGATCATTCACGCGGATTCTCAAAGAATTATGTCAACTTCTATGCTCAACGAACCTATTGGAACGCCAACTTCTAGGCTATATATCTTTGCATCCGAGCATCTTTTGACAAATATTCCTTCTAGAAAACTATAGATTGCCACGAGACAAGCAACTTTGTAGTTGGAGCAAACTCGAATTGACGGCTGGAACATTATGGAAAACATCCTCGAAGTCAGACCTTTGCACAATATGAAAGATATTCGAAAAATTTCTAAGTGTTGGAAGTCTTCCAGCATTGGATCACCAACTTCCAACCCTTATAACTATTGATTGAGAATCCAAATGGCGAAACTCCCAATTACAAAACTTTAACTTGCCATGAACTGATCAACTTTTCTTTTGAACTCACCTCGAGAAAATGCCTTGAACCATGTGCAGTCTGGGCTTGAAGTCAGCCATGTAACCATTCTCAAGAAACCTCAAAAATCTCTAAGATACAAAATTTCCACTTATGGAAACTTCCAAAACCAACCACCTTCCATTTTTAGTAATTTTTGATTATTTTTATTTTCATTGACTTTCTTTGACCGTTTTCCCACCAAAAATCAATATTTGACAGTTGACTCTGATTTTGACTGAAAAGCCAACTTTTCCTGATTTTTCCGATTCTAGAGGGATTTCCCGATTAATCCATTTCTGATCCAACTCTCAATCAATTCTCAACCAACTAAACCCCAAGTGAATGATATTTCTTCAAGACAGCCATATTTCTCATCCACAATCATTTCCTGATTAAATCTTGACCGGGAAGTCAACAGTGTTGACCTTGGTCCAAAGCCCTAATTTGAAAATCCTGATAAACCTGAAGCTTGCATCTTTCAATCAAGGCTCTGACTTGGAGAGCATGAAACCTTGATTTTAGGAGGACTTTAATGAACATGAGATCATATAATCAGACTTCCAAACTTCTCTTTTGAACCAAGATATTTCCCACACAGAAGCTCTTTTCCATCGATTTTCTTGAACAATAATTATGAATGGATGGATGTAATGGATGAATGGCCTATACGAGGTATGCACATGAATGTAATGTGAAGGCCAAATGGGGAATAAATAAGTGGGCAAATTTTGGGGTGCAACAATATCCATATATATAATAGGAAATGCACTGACGATGTAAAATAATCGTATACCGTCATCCAATGAACGACGTGCATTCGACTGCCTAAGATACCACCCTTCCTGTTAGACCATGCTTCTTTAAGACTTGACAAATAGGATAGTTGTTTTCACCAAGATCTTGTGACCCTGAAAGTAGGGTCTCATTTTCCTAGTCGCGAAAATGAGGGCTAGCCGCCAGCTTCTTAATCTTTTGATAACGTGCTTTGAAACATCTGAACACCTTGCTTACGAAATACACATGCCTCTTTATCTTGTCTGTCTCATGGACAAATACTGAGCTCATTGCTTGATTTATGACTGAGAGATAGAGGAGTAGTGGCGACTCCTCTTCGGGCGAGTGAAGATGAAGGCGATGTGAGGAAGGCCTTTACCTTGAAGAAATCCTCCTCTCACTTTGTAGTATATTCAAATCTTTCTTTCTTTTTTAAGGCGGCGAAAAAGAGGAAGGCCTCAACACTTCCGCATAAGAGGAAGTGAGATAGGGTGGCAAGGCGACATGTAAATTGTTGCACTTCATTTACATTAGTGGGGATTCTCATGGTGATGAGTGCTTGGAATTTATATGGGTTTGCCTCAATGCCTCTCCTTGTCTGCATGAGACCTAGGAATTTCCCAACCTGAACCCCAAAAGAGCATTTGATGGGGTTTAGGCGCATATCGTACATCTCGTCTGAGTATGAGACATCCTCCAAGTCTTCTCCATGGATCTTCCATTAGACAGTATAAACTATCATGTCAGCGACGTAGACCTCTAAGTTTCTCCCTATCTGGTGGGCGAACACATCGTCCATGAGTCGTTGGTAGGTGGCGCAAATATTCATGAGGCCGAAGGGCATGACATAGTAGTAGTAGTTGCCTTATCCCTGATTAGGTTGATGTTATATGATGAAAATCTCTATGAATTCTTGGTAATGGTTGCGATTGGTATGCAATTCTATGAATTTTTTATGTTATATGATGGATGATTGAATATAAACTGTGAATTCTAATGTTAATTAATGATGATTATGGGTTCCTAGTTAGTGGTTTCCAAACTGATTCTATTGGGATTTTCAAATTTAGGGAAAATCAGGGTTTTTAATGAGTGGTATTTGAATTACATGTTTGATTGTTATGTGATTACATGTGCTAATCGTTGACATGAAAATGCAAGAATCAATTAATTTCACAATATTATTTTTTACTATGGATTCCCATCTTACATGATATGAATGCTTGATGTGTGAAAATGGTTGCATATTGTTCTGTTATGTTGTGAATCATCTATGAGTCTCATTGCATATTGGTAGCATAAACATGTCTAGAAGATATGCATTAATTGATGATATTGTTGTATATTAAGAGTTGGAGATTATGCATGAAAACTGATAAAAATGGGTTTATAATGTTATGATTCGAATCATATCATCTCTAGGTCGAATGATGTGAGTTTTTAGAGTTTCTAGGCAATCTATGGTTGCTATAATTCGAGTAATGATATTTGTGATTCAAATCACTGGTAAAATTTTCATCTGGATGTCAGTTATGGTTGATTTGATTCGTATCACATGTCCCTCATTCAAGTCAAGAGAGTCAAATTGTGTTTTAGACCTTGTTTTCATCATAACTTGAGTTCTGTGATTCTGGTTGAGGCGTGGTTTGAAGTGAAAATTCTGGTAAGACAGAATCAGAATGTCATACACAATGTCACGACTAGGGGTGGCAAACGGGCATGCCCGCCCCGTTTAGGCCCGCCCCGCAAAAACCCGCAAAAAAACGGGGCGGGGCGGTGCGGGCTTTTTTAAGAGTGCGGGTCTAAAATCTTGCCCCGCCCCGCAAAAAAGTGAGGGCGGGGCGGAGAAAGCCCGCGGGCATTCGGCTTTTTAGGCCTAAAAATAGTAAAATTCTATGAAAAACAAATGCCCGCAAAAGCCCACAAAAAAACAGGGCGGGACGGGGCGGGCACATTAAAGAGAGCGGGCCGCGGGCCGGGCCCGTTTTGCCACCCCTAGTCACGACACCTTTTCTGTTATTAGCTTAGCTGAGGCAGTACATACAGATCCCCCAAATTTTGATTACTTCTTGCATGCAGAAGTCCATGAGTGCTGGGATCATATTAGTTCAGTTAACACAAATAAATCTGCTTTGTAGAGGTTCTGTGATAGCACAATCATTGAGCAAAACACTAATGTCATGCACGATGTTATGAAATTCAAACTAAACAAACAAATAAACAATGCAGAAACATAAACAACACAGAGAATTGTTCACCCAGTTCGGTTCTAACTAACCTACTCTGGGGGCAACCAAGCCAGGAAGGAAATCCACTATCAGTAGTCTTAATTTGAAGCTAAACTCCCCCGTTTACAACTTCTCACTTAAACTCTACCCAATGAAATCTCTACCTAGGTTCTCCCTAGATATGGAATATCTCCATTCCACTCTCAATCATAGCAATGATGTCTAGCCGTCAACAACTCAGCCACTGCATCGACAGCCTAATTCCCAACACTTTAAGCACAAATAAACACAACGTTACCTTGAAGTTGCTTACAAGCTTCCTTCAAGAACAAAACTTCACTCATTGCTTCACAGCTTCTGAGTGATTAAAACAAACCTCTCACCTACAGGCTTTGAGGCACAAATCAGTGACCATCCCACACACCGGGTGGTTCACATACACGGCTAATCCTAGAGACTACATCTTCCTAGCTCTGGTTGTCAGCCACACAAAATTAGGTTACAAAGGTTTCTATTTATAACCTGATCCCAGTTGGACTTGGGCTTAAAATCGCATCACTCCTTGCTGTTACAAATAAGGTCTTTAATCATAAGTTTCCTAATTTATCTCCTAAATTAGAAACCGTTGAATCTTCAATCTTCAGATTTTATTCTTCAATATTCCGACTTGATTCTTTGACCTTTAAATATGTGCCACATAGGATTACATAATATTCACATAGAATATTCTGTATCTGTTTTAAATCAAACGGAATCGTTCTTCCTCTGTTCTGCAGGCGCGATGTCATGGTTGAAGTCATGACATTCCATATAACATCTTGCTTCAGTACCTGTTTTGTTTTTTTCATATTTGCAAGACTTATACACTATTACATTCAGCTGCTATTATGTTTTAGCCAAGCATGGATGCCAATAAGACAATTCTACAGAGCAGAACATCAATAATCTCCCCCTTTGGCTTATTTTGGCTAAAACTTACATTTACAATAAATTTAAGATCAAGAGCAGCTGCTTCAACTTTCAAGACATCAAGAAGAACAGTCTTTTACATTCTCAGAATTGGGTCTTCTGTTCATCACTGCTTAACCACATCATAACATCTTCAATTCACTCTGTCTTCAGATCTTCCTTTGTTTCTTTTGACAGTAGCAAAATCAGCATGCTATGTACCATCTCTCCCCCTTTTTAGCCATAATATGACAAAGCTTGAACCAATGTCATACCTTTGCATTTCAACACCTTCATGCAACACTCGTACATGAGGAGGACGATGGATGGTGGCCTTTGTCTACGAGGACTATTGGTGACAATATGAAAACCCACTCCTTCTAGCTCGAGGTCTAAGATGAAGCTTGAATGAGTTTCTGCCATCCTTCCTCATAACTCAGAACACAAATCACAATTGTGTTCATAAATCACAACTAAAATGACCCCATTATCGAAGGCTGAATAAGGAGGAACATTCTTGTTGTTATTGTTGTAACACCACTGGTAAAGACACATGATTTCCCCACCCTATGTTTTTCTGGACAGGTTCTGGTAAACAAACCCATCAAAATACCACACTTGCACACACCCAACACGAACACACACGAAACACATCTTGAGAGATTTGATCTCTGAAGCCTGCTGCGAAGATGCTAATTTATAGCCATTTGAGATCATAGGTAGTAACGATGGTCTTTGGTCTTGTTCAATGGTCAATCGATTAATTAGGAAACAGTTCCAAAAGCAATTACTCTTTCCAAAGCAATTTTGACTGTTTTCTTCTGATAGGAGTTATCTTTAATCCAGCGTATGCATAGTCATTGATTGAACTTTACACCGGCCACTGACGAGAAGAGATAAACCCAATGCAGTTTTCCTTGTTTGACCCTGAAGAGTCAATGTCTTTAGCTATGTCATGACATCCTGTCAGAAATTGTCCCTCTTTCACCCCTTAAGCACACCGCTTAAGATTCTTTTAAGAGACTTTGACAAATCCTCCTATGAACCAAGTAATAGACCTCCCACTTACTCTACTGACTCACTAGTCATAGACTTCTGTTGTTCTGATTACCTTTAGACTGTTTACTGCAACTGTGAAGAGCCTTCCACCACCTGTTGAAGCATGCAACCACTAGACCAGATAAAGATTTGTGGATAGCAGATGCACATGGTTGGATTCAACCATTCCCAGATAACTGACTGTAATGATACATCTTGTTATATAAACCTTTTCATAGGAAACTCCCTCTAACTGAGTTGAAAAAGCTTCTGCTGACTTGGAACATCTTCATTATGATGGTAGAGTATAACAGACCAAGATAATTTTCTAGAATTATATCTTGAACTAAGAAGCCACTCCCCTATCTAAGATAGTTTGTGCTTCTCCAAGGAAAATTGTAATGATGAATGGAAAATATAAGACTCATCTTCATATCTTCAAGAGCCGCACCCTCTGTTCAACAATCCTGCTGAACACACTTGTAAACTCGGTTTTTTGAGGCGAACTGACTCCTTGATCTCTCTTTTTTTTGTCTTTTATATATATATATATATATATATATATATATATATATATATATATATATATATATATATATTTTTGCAAGAGTCGCCACCGACTTTTATTTTATCCAATTATATTAGGAAAGGCATAAAAGAACAGAAAAAAGACCTTTTGACAGATTTTGGGTTCGGGGGGTTGGTTATACAAAGGGAAGGTTTTAAGCACCCTTTGTATCCATGGTTATTCATGGGCTCTTAATTGCTTAGCTCACTTTTTAAATGCTTTATTGATTTGAAAATAGAAGAAGTGAAGATGGACAATATGTCACATAGGTCTCTGAAGAGTTCACCGGGAATAATGCCCTTCAAATATCAGATGAAAGTTTTGAAAATAGATGAGAAGTTTTGAAAATACGTTGTTTGAAAATGAAAGTGTTTGAGCAAGCAATTAGGAGTTATCTACTCTCAATTTATAAGACCTTTCCTATGCATTTAATACTTTTCTTAAATGATGGTATGATTATAAAAAGTAATAAGAGGGAGAACCATAGAGGTGCAAGTGTGCAAAGTGCTTTTTTTTTAAGTTTTATCTTGATTATTAATGTTTTAGCTCAAAGGTAAAAATATGGTCCAAGTGGACAAAAGGAAGATGACGGAAACATAAACAATGCGTCCAAATGGACAAAGAAAAAATAGCGGAAGCATAAATAATATGTCCAAATGGACAAAGAGAAAATAGCGGAAACATAAATAATATGTCCAAACGGACAAAGAAAAATAGCGGAAACATAAATAATATGTCCAAATGGACAAAGAGAAAATAGCGGAAACATAAATAATATGTCCAAATGGACAAAGAAAAATAGCGGAAACATAAATAATATGTCCAAATGGACAAAGAAAAATAGCGGAAACATAAATAATATGTCCAAATGGACAAAGAGAAAATATCAGAAACATAAATAATATGTCCAAATGGACAAAGAAAAATAGCGGAAACATAAATAATACGTCCAAATGGACAAAGAAAAAATAGCAGAAATATAAATAATATGTCCAAATGGACAAAGAAAAAATAACAGAAATATAAATAATATGTCCAAATGGACAAAGAAAAAATAGCAGAAATATAAATAATATGTCCAAATGGACAAAGAAAAATTGACAGAAATATAAATAATATGTCCAAATGGACAAAGAAAAAATAGCAGAAATATAAATAATATGTCCAAATGGACAAAGAAAAAATGACAGAAATATAAATAATATGTCCAAATGGACAAAGAAAAAATGACAGAAACATAAATAATATGTCCAAATGGACGAAGAGAAAATAACATTAACATAAATATGATGAATGATAAAATAAAGTCTAAAGCAAGAAATATAAAGAACAATATAATAAAATGCGGAATTTAAAGTTAATTGTTAGTATGTTAGCACGCGAATCATCTTGAAGCTAGTCAAGTATATCCACGATGTTAGTGAAGATCGATGGTGAGTGAATGATGATCTCGGATTTAAAGTTAATGAAAATTTATCAGAAGCTTGATAGAATCATAGCGACTACACGATAAATTTCCAAAAAGTCTTAAATCAACTGCATACAATCTCTGCCATATTTGATCTTTTATTCTGATTCGGGACAAAGGAAAAAAGATAAGAAATAATATCAAATAATATACAAAAATAAATGTAAAACAAATTAAACTTAATTTATTCTTTTTGTGATTTTTTTGGAATTGATTTTAAGTTAATTAACAAGCTAATTAAACAAATAATTATACAAATAAATAAACTTAACAAGAAAAATATTATTTTATATGTCAAAAATTAGATTATAAAAAATATAAACCTAAATCTAAAAGGAAAATATTTTTGGAGTTTTTTGATTGGTTGAAAATAATTTAAAAAAACAATATTTACATAATTACTAATTAATTAAGCAAAATAAATTAATTATGAAAAGAAATAAAATATTTTTATGTTAAAAATTAAATAAACATTTTATCAACTTAAAACTAAAATTAAAACATTTTTTTTTGAAATTGAAAATATGCATAAATATGGAGTCTTTAATTCATGAACTCCTAACACTACTACATATTAAAAATTACATTGTACTTACTCTATGATGTCCCAAGAGTGGAATAGAGTGATTGAAATTGATTGAAAGTGGTTATTTGAATGAGCCTTGATTTTTACAAGTTTCTTGAAACTTTTACAAAAATATAAACTTAAGCTATGACTTTGTGGTGATTGTTGTTGTTCTTTGTGTTCCTCCCCCTTTTTTTCCTCTCCTTGAATGAAGAAAATGAAGCTCTATTTATAGGCAAAGAGATATGATCATAAAGCCTTGCAAGTGGAAATTGTCATGATTGATTTTGTGGAAAAATAATGGAATATTCTTTTATGCTAGGTTAAAAAACTTAACCATAGTTTAATCACTCAAGTATTATTCTCTTCAATCTTGCAATAATATCTTTAAGCATCTTGAATTGGTCTTGATTGGCAACCATAAGCATCTTTGATAATATCTTTGAATTATCTCACTTTAATTAAACTTTAAATGAATAAAATTTAATTAAAATGAAATAAAAATGTCATGAATCATGGATATGTTGTGAATATCTTTAAACATATGAGAATCAAGATTGAATCACAAAAGAATTAGCCTTTTTGAAAAAAAAAACAAATTTTGGTCATTACTTGCTTCATGCATTTTTCCAAAAAAGGTCAACTTCATCAAGGCATATCTCCCTCAATTTTGATCATATGAAAGTGTTCTTTTACTTTTTGGAAAGCCCAAGATGTCCTCTACAAGCCACTTTGGAAGCGTTTTTGCATTTGGAGAAGTTATTTTGATGATATGGGCTTTGACAAAAAACTGCTTTTTGTTGACTTTGAAAATGACCTGTTATTTGTTGGCTTATATCTCTTAGGCGGAAGCATTTCTTGACCTTGGTCCCAACATCCAAGTTGTAGAGAATTGAATTTCCTTGAGAATGAGCTTTGGTTGGAATTTTTCTGATAAATTATGAGAGAGTTGTGGTCGGTCAAAGTTCAGTTGACTTTTAGGTAAAAAACTCTAATTTTGCAATTTTGAGTTTTGTCGATTTCTGAACTTTTCTTGATGAATTATGATCAACCATTAATCACATGATGAATCTTTTGACAAAATATGGATGTTGACAAAAAATTGCATTTTTGACTGTCTGTTGACTTTTTGGTCAAACTGGTCGTCTGTTGACTGTTTGAGCTGTTGACTATGCGTCCGAGCGAATCGAAGTTTGAAAATTTGCCTGGTGGTACTTTGAGATATATGGAGATCCATGAAATCCATTTGAGGTCTCAAAAACTCGTTCTCCTGAAAAAAAAAACAAAAACCCTAGTTAGGGACTGTTTGTGTAGGAGACAGTTAGGCGTACCTGATTTTTATGCAGTGTTGAGTCTCTGTTGATCACGTGATTATCAGAAGACTTCTAGAACAAAATCTTGGAAATTTGAAGTGCGAAAAATTGATTTGACTGATGGTACAAACACGGAGAATTGCGCTGATAGCGGATTTGACTGGTAACTAGCTGTCCGGGTATTAACGTAACAGTTAAAGTGAAAACTTAACAGTTAAAGTCAATTTTTTCTTTTTTTGTTTTTATTGTGTTAATGGTGAAAAATTTATTTACCTGAGCTGTTAGAAAAACACAAACATAATAAATAAATAAAATATACTGTACGCGAACGAAATTACCGATAATAACCTTGAAAAAATATTTAATGCACAGAAAAATAAATATTTAACACACATAATATTATCTTGATAATTAAACTATCGTACGACAGATAGTACAACATTTAATACTAACAGTACAAATATTACATAATATAATGAACAGTACGACAAATAAAATAAACGGTACACTATTTGAAAGCGAAAGATACAACAAACTTTAAAAATGACGATTAAAAACCCATGCTATAAATAACAACATATAGATGAACGGGAGTGTAAGCAACCCAGGTCCACATTTTTCAGGACTATGCAGACAGAAAAAGGACATGATCACCACCAAAACAGTGATGACCATAAGAAAAAACGTATCCATCCACTTTGCCATTTTTGCCGGGGAAGAAGAGAAAATAATTATGAGATAGAAGTTTGAGAAATTTGGAAGATGAGTGAAATTTGATGTGAGAATTTATGGAAAAAATGAGGAGTATTTATAGAGTGAAAAGAGAGAGATAGAGACGTTGGGAATGGAATGGTACCGTTTGAATAGTAGTAGGATTTGAAAAAAAAGTATGGTAGGTTTTTGAAAAGAAAAGGGGTATAGAATAAAGCTAGGATTTGATTTGAAAGAAAGAGATTTGAAAAGAAAGGAAGATATTTGAAAAGAAAGAAAGAGATTTTGAAAAAATAATATAGTATAAAAATAAAAATTAGTGGGAAATAAAACCAATAATAATTTAATTGTTACCAGTATAATCTGAAACCCGGACTCCGCGCCTGCAAATTTTAATTCTGTACCAACTGCGTCAGCATTATTTATCTGAAAATAAATCTAAAATAAACAGTGTATGAAGTGATAAACAATATTTGGCGTTTATGTAAGAATAAATTTAACAGCGAACCAAAATACTGTATAAAAAATTCTAAAAATTGAGTATTCATAAAATCAGGATATTTATGAAATAAAAATCCAAGATTGTATAAAACTCCAAATTTTTAGACAGAAGTCTTTTGACTTCTCTTTGAAAAAAAAGACGCGGGCAAATTTTGGGGTATAACAATAATGATCATAACACTTAGAAAATGATGGGATCTCAGAGGTCAAAAATTGGGGTGCAACAACACTCACTATATCAAATTTGTTCCTTTACAAAAGATACTTACATCAGAAATTAGATGTTATAACGTCTTGTATAACATTAGGATACAGCTGAGCTGTTCAGTACATTCCACTAACTCCACTTCTCTTTCTGCAACAGATTCAAGTCTACCACCTTATCTTCACCTGAAATAATCAACTGATGCCCCTTTGACACTAGATGCTTCCATAGAAAAGGTTGCCACAGACACAACATAAAGAACTACCACTTCTTTCACTGTTGATCATAACCTTGCCATGTTTCAATCAGCTCATGGTCTGCCAAGAAAATTTAAAATCCTCCTTGATAGAACTAGAAGGATCCTCTTTTATCCTTAGCTATGTTGATCATATCACCAAACTTCTGTCTTCATAGTCATACTCACTAATGGAGTCTTCATCATGAAAGTAAACATGTATTGCCAGAACATGTTACAATCACCAAGATCAGAATCTGCCCATTCTAATCCATATTAAGTCAGAACTGTCACTTCAAACATTAATGTTGCTTCTTCTTCCTTCACATATAGTGATGTTGTGACATCCCACAAGACATTAGTTTATCAGACTTAAAATCTCATCCATTCCTCTGAGTGTTCGTTTACCTACACTGGTTGATGTCTTATCTTGCTTCATACTCCCCCTGAGAATTACAACATACGGATGTTTTGAATGATTTTTCTTACCCTTGAAGCATTCTTCATTTGGAACTTGCCACACTTTCCAAGTTTGGAATCCTTAGTTTGCTTGCTACACAAGATCCAGACTGCCACTTCTTGTACCTTGAAATAGAAGAAACTTCTGAATAGCCCTGGACATGTCTTCAACAAATAGGTCTGAACCTAAACTTTACTGGTGTCTTCAAGTATTGTGATGTAATAAACAAAGCATTACAAACATCTTCTTCTTCAAATTATCACATAGTAGATGTTAATATCCAGCTCCCATCAAGATATTTATCATCTCTTATATGTTACTTCTGCTTGAATCAACTCACAAGCCAACCATTTCCCTTCTTAATGCTTAAGAGAAGATAACATAGAACTAAAATTGATACATAGCTCAAACCAGATCATGGATACTTTATACACATACTTAGCTCCCGACAGAGTATATGAGTCTTGTATTCAGGTTGTACATTCAATAAGTACTAAGTCTCCCGTCAAAGTACCTATTAGACACTCAGATAGAATTTACTGCTCACACCAGATCCTTCTAAATGATTTCTTCTTCATACATAAGAGCATTCTTCTTGGCAATGATGTTTCAAACTTTTTATGATATCATTTATTAAGGCTTTTTGGATTTCACACTCAACATCTCTTTTTATGACACTTGAGGAAAGACAGAAAAAGCTCGACACACACCATCAACTCAGCTACACGTCAGTCATGATTAAGGGATAATATATGCCATATCTCAATAACCTTTTCTTCAGACGTTCATTTTGATTTTGAGATAATGGATATCACAATCTGTACCTACAGAGGAGATTCCCTCAATAAGGTTTCTGGAACGGATTCAATTATGACATAACACTTGAAACCAACTCAGATTCTTCACAGTAATCTGATTCCCTTAAGTCATCACACAATATTTAGAACCATATTTCACTGTGAAAGAGACACAGTATTCAGTTTTCACCACTAACTGTTCTATGGTTAAGAAAACATTCCACATACCTGGTTCCTTTGATCAGAAGAGCATACCAGATATAAGCTCATCTTGAATTCTCATATAGGTCTTTAAAGGAAAACCTGAATGAATCCTTTTACTTGCACTGAGCTTTACTTCCACATTCTCATATATATGCTCGAAATAAACTGACAATTGGGATGGAAGGTACAGTTGATTGTATTCTGACTAATCAACACACGAGGCAGATGTCTTCTCTTTCAGATCAGGAGTAGGTTCCAAATGAATGTACTCACACTACATTAGTTTAGCACCAGAACATCTGTTCTTCAAATGGTAGCTGCATACCAGTATATCATCAGTTCCTTTTCCTTGGAACATACAACACTTGACAATCTTGAAGATCATCAAACAACTTCGCAGACGAATATGAGGAACAATGATCAATTGAACCTTTTCAACCTTAATAACCATGCCATTATGAGTGGACTTGAGAGAGATCCCAAGTATCTTTGACACTTGCACTAAAGCTGAAAAACTGCTACAAACTCTGTTGAAAACCATATAACCTTAGACATCTTCTTTCAAAGATAGGATTTTGCATCAGATGCTATGCAGCGGAAAGTAGCCATATATCAACAGAGATTACACAATGCTTACTCCACGAACCAATGGTAAGCATGACAACCAAGGATTGAAGCTGAACAATCCAACAATATGCTTGCTTCTTCTCCAAGCAACACAACGAGACCTAACCAATATTCTGACCAGAAAGAAACAGATAAGCACAAAGATTACCTTATCATTAACTTCACTCCCGCATGAAGGTTTTTGATACTCTTCTTCTGTACTTTGCTATATGCTGAATAGAGCAATACAAATTCTCCAAGAGAGTACACCTGTTTTGGTCAGATTGGTTTAGTCTACCACACATAGGTCCATCCTCCAATTCTAGGGACCATACAATATGAACAGGACTGTTCAAACAATCTTCTACCTTCAGCAACCAGAAAGTATCCCTCATGGATCTCATCCTGAAACAGACAGAATGCCTGCTCTGATACCAATTGAAAATTCTAGTAAGACAGACTCAGAATGTCATACACAATGTCACGACACCTTTTTTGTCATTAGCTTAGTTGAGGCAGTACATAAAGATCCCCCAAATTTTGATTACTTCTTGCATGCAGAAGTCCATGAGTGTTGGGATCATATTAGTTCAGTTAACACAAATAAATCTGCTTTGTAGAGGTTATGTGATAGCATAGTTATTGAGCAAAACACTAATGTCATGCACGATGTTATGACATTCAAACTGAACAAACAAATAAACAATGCAGAAACATAAACAACACAGAGAATTGTTCACCCAGTTCGGTTCTAACTAACCTACTCTAGGGGCAACCAAGCCAGGAAGGAAATCCACTATCAGTAGTCTTAATTTGAAGCTAAACTCCCCCGTTTACAACTTCTCACTTAAACCCTACCCAATGCAATCTCTACCTAGGTTCTCCCTAGATATGGAATATCTCCATTCCACTCCCAATCATAGCAATGATGTCTAGCAGTCAACAACTCAGCCACTGCATCGACAGCCTAATTCCCAACACTTTAAGCATAAATAAACACAACGTTACCTTGAAGTTGCATACAAGCTTCCTCCAAGAACAAAACTTCACTCATTGCTTCACAACTTTTGAGTGATTAAAACAAACCTCTCACCCACAGGCTTTAAGGCACAAATCAGTGACCATCCCACACACCGGGTGGTTCACATACACGACTAACCCTAGAGACTACATCTTCCTAGCTCTGGCTGTCAGCCACACAAAATTAGGTTACAAAGGTTTCTATTTATAACCTGATCCCAGTTGGACTTGGGCTTAAAATCGCAGCACTTCTTGCTGTTACAAATAAGGTCTTTAATCATAAGTTTCCTAATTTATCTCCTAAATTAGAAACCGTTGAATCTTCAATCTTCAGATTTGATTCTTCAATATTCTGACTTGATTCTTTGACCTTTAAATATGCGCCACATAGGATTACATGATATTCACATAGAATATTCTGTATCTGTTTTAAATCAAACTGAATCGTTCTTCCTCAGTTCTGCAGGCGCGATGTCATGGTTGAAGTCATGACATTCCATATAACATCTTGCTTCAGTACCTGTTTTGTTCTTTTCATATTTGTAAGACTTACACACTATTACATTCAGCTGCTATTATATTTTAGCCAAGCATGGATGCCAATGAGACAATTCTATAGAGCAGAACATCAACATGAAGCATTGAAAAGCTAATGTACAGAACTATCTTATGATAATGTCTCATGATGTTTAACAGTTTAAATGATATCGTGAATATGATAATAACTTATGATGTTTATAGAGGTGAATGATGTTGTGAATATGGTAATTGTTCTTATAATGTTTTATGCATGAATGATGTGTAAAAAGATAATTGTGTAAGTGACATAATGTTTAGGAAGTAAGTCCAATGCTTTGATAAATACTTGTGTGAACTAAGTTGTAAATGTTTTAGGACACGAGTCCAATTCCTTGATGAAATGTTTGTGTGAATCAAGTTGTTAATATTTTAGGACATCAGTCCAATATTTTGATAAGATGTTTATGTGAATTAAGTTGTTAATATTTTTAGACACATGGCCAATGTTGATGAGATACAATTTTTGAACTATGAATGATTGTGTGAATACCTTTAATCATTGTTTGATTATGTTTAGGTGCGAAAGAACCAATGTCCTATCCTAATTGACAATGTTATTAAGTTAGAAAGAACCAATGTTAGTTTTAATTGACAGTGTTGAATTATGGTTTGGAGATTCGGATGGAAGATTTTATTTGTTTGAAGCACCATGCATCATATACTTCAGAGTTAGGTTAGGACTTCAGTCCAGTGTTAGGACTTCGGTCTAGTGTTAGGATTTCGGTCAAGTGTTTTAGGACTTTAATAAAATAACTTTGAGTCCAGTGATGGTACCACATGCATTGGAGTAGAGGAGATGAGCATTGCATATTATTCTTGTATATGTTTAAAATATTATGTGATGTGTGATTAATATACTTGTAGTGATAAATGCTATCCTTGTTGTTATTATATCACATAATTTTATGAAATGTATTCTCACCCTTTTGTTTTCCTTGTTTCTCATATATGTAGAGAATGATCATGATGAGAATGAGGAGTAGTTGTACCGTAGTTCTTTAAGGAAGCTAGTATGGAAGATATCTTATTTTATTTTCGTTGTATTTCGCAGAACTTTTAAGTCAGACTGTTGGATTATTATTATTATTAGGGATAAATAACATTTACCCCCCTGCCATTAGGGCGAGTTTTGATTTACGCCCCCTTAAAAAAATAATTTGAGATTCCTCCCTCGTAACTCCCAGATTCCATTTGCAGACCCCCCCTTGTCACTATTTTGCTGACTGCGCATTGGAATCTGCACAGGTGGCATCCCACGTGGCTTTTTTAAATAATTTTTATTTATTTTAATTCTGGTGAATCCCACGTGGCTTTTTTTTAAATATTTTAAATTTATTTATTATTATGTTAAGTTTGATAAAATTTAATAAGTGGATTATTCTTATTTATTATTATGTTAAGTTTGATAAAATTTAATAAGTGGATTATTCTCCAAAATTTTGTAGCAGGTGGGTATCGAACCCATGTCATGAATGTGATTGGCAAGGGGAACTACCACTAAGCCAATTGACGTGCTATATTTAAAGATGCAACTAAAATAGTAATATATTATATATATATATATATTCTAACTGTTTTATTACCTCTTTAATATATATTATGATAACAGTAAGTTAAATATATACAATATGTTAACAATAAGTATTATATTATATATAGTATGTTAATAGTAAATATATAGTGTATTACAGTAATTATTATATTTATTAAAATATTAAAACAGACTTATATATATTGTTTATAAAACAAACAAAAAAAACGTTTTGGTTAATTATAAATAAGTAGTAGAACTGAAATAATATATTAAATATAATTTGAATAAAAATTCTTTAACTATTGAATTAAAAAACAAATTTAACTTACGTTTTGGTTTTTTAACTTACGTTTTGGTTTTTTAAAAATTCTCTTACTATTGAAGTAATATATTAAATATAATTATGGTTTTTTAAATAATATTATAAACTTAAATTAATTTTTATATATCATTAATCTAAATATATAAAGAACAGTATATTTATAATTTATTTGTTAACAGTAAATATAAAGATTATTATTATATGAATATTATTTATATGAATATGAATAAAGATTATTATTATTATATGAAGAATATATAAAGAACATATATTTATAATTTATTTGTTAACAGTAAAATATTTTTAAATTACAAAGAACATTATTTATAATTTATGTGTTTAAATGAATATATGTTATTTATAATATAAGTACTTCATTTTAATATATATATAACCATTCAAAATAATAAGTTTTTTTAATAAAAATTACAACTGATATATGTTAATTAAGAATTTTTTTAATTAAAATAATTTTTAAGCAATTTTATAATTATAATTGATTTCTGTGTAAAAAATATTTAGATTAGTGCATTGGCTGCAACATTAGCATTGGCTGCAACATTGAAAACATGGCTGCAACATTAAAACAGTGTAAGTTAATTGGCTTAGTGGTACCAATGCATGGCTGCAACGATGACGACATGGGTTCAATACCCATCGATTGCAAGTTTTTGGGAAAAAAATAATTTATTAAATGTTACAAACTAGAAATTTCCAGAAATAAAATAAATAAAAAATATAAAAAAAGCCACCTGGGACATTTTCAAAAATAAAATAAATAAAAAATATTTTTAAAAAGCCACGTAGGACACCGTCAATGCCACGTAGGACACAGTCAGCGAACAGTCAGCAAAATAGTGACAAGGGGGTGTCTGCAAATGGAATCTGGGAGTTACGAGGGGGGAATCTCAAATTATTTTTTTAAGGGGGCGTAAATCAAAACTCGCCCTAATGGCAGGGGGGTAAATGTTATTTATCCCTTATTATTATTATTAAAGTTTTGATATTGTGACATCGGGATCAGATTTTATTCTTTTTAGATTTTATGTTTGATTAGTATGATCGGAACATTATTTTTATTTGAATGGATACAATTTTTTGTTTTTGAAAAGGCCAAATAGCAGTGTATTAAAAAAGGAACAAGAAGTGCATCCGGTACAAGCAGACTTGATACAAAAGCCAAGTCATCAAATAAGTTCCAATACATATAAATGATACTAGCAGTAATAAAAAAACAACTATCAACTCCTATAACAGGCTTAAAATCAGACCCCTTTGCCAATGATAAAAGATATACCCCTAACACCTTCGACCAACAGGTAAGATTTCGACCATCCAATACGGGACAGAACAAAAACCGGATGATGCAAAATGGTAAAGATGCTTTCCACGTGCAGCAGTTTGCCCAAACCAGAGCTGAAGAACGGGCCTCACCACTAGATAAACTATCTGATAAACTATGAGATTCCGCAATTCAAGCCAAAGAAACCAAAGGCCTTCAGTGTTGAAAACTGAGATGCCACCTGAGACGATAAACAACCATGAGGCTCAGTACAACAGCAGAATAACCGAAACATTTGCGATAGGCCTCCATATTTAAATGTACTATTCTGATGAATTAATTCACACAGCCCAATACAGGTCTTGGATTCAATTTTTTTGTTAATGTGATGTCTTTCCTTATCATTACCGCTCTTATTCTCCAATGCTTGTTAAATTTTTAAAAGAAATTTTATCTGAATTGTAGGGTGTCACAAATAGGGCTATTTTTGGAGCTGAAGAACCGAAAACCACCCAGGATCCGGTCCATTGGAACCGAACCATTAGACGAGACGAAACGTCTCTTGGTCTGGTAATGGATATAATTTTAATCTGTATCTAGAATAAAGAACCAGACCATTTATCCAACGGGTATCCGGTAAGCACTGATATAAATTCTTTAATTTTTTAATTTCCTCATTTTTTCCTCTCTCTTTTCACTCTCTCTCTCTCTCTCTCTCTCTCTCTCTCTCTCACACACACACACACACACTCTTCCGTTCCGTCTCTCTCCTATGGTTTTGTCTTCCTCCCAAATTTCGATCAAGCCACAATGGTTCCTTGCATGAGTGTTTGAATCATTTCTGTTAGATACTTAGTGATTTGTTCAAGACTTCAAGCCTACAACAATCATGTAATGTTTCCAGACTCTTTTATTTCTTATTTCTGTAATAATATTGTTTACAAATTACAATGTTTGCATGTTTGAGATGTTGAATAGTTCTTTACCTGGTATCAATTTTGACATAAAATGTTGGGATTTTGGAATCGTTCTTGACCTTGTTTCAATTTTGTAAAAAAATTTGACCTAAACTGTTTGAGTATTTGATTTGTTGTTTATATTGCTTGAGTTGTGATAAAAAATGTTTGAGAATTTGATTATGTTTCTGAGTATTGTTCTTCATTAGGGCTCGGCCTAGGGTTTTGAAATGAGGTTCTTGACCCTGTTTCAATTTTGAACAAAATTTTGACCTAAATTATTTGAGTTTTGATTTGTTGTTTATGGGCCAGTTTGTTCCAGCTTTAAAAAAATGGATTTTTTTCTTTGTATTTTTGAAAATAGATTTTCTAAAACCGTTTTTCAAAATATTACAAGGTTTTTTATATTTGTTTTTTCTAAAATGAAACACTAATTTTGACATCTTATAACATAAACATACATAATTGAAGACCAAAACTTTGTCAAAATCATAATTTTTTCAAAAAGTCATATTTCAAAAATGATTTTTATGAAAATCTATTTGAAATAGCTTCAGAATTAAGTGATTTTTTGAAATTTTGATATCCAATTTTTTTTCCATAAATAGATGAAATACCTAAAATCACATTTTAAGAATAACTATTCAAACAAAAGTTTCTTTGTAAAAAAAATTTTCACAAAATTTGATAACACTATAAAAATCATTTTTAAAAAAAAGCCAAAACAAACGGGCCCTATATTGCTTGAGTATTTGATTTTGTTGCTGAGTTTTGTTCTTCATTAGGGTTTGGCCTAGGGTTTTGAATTGAGGTTGTGATTCTATTTATGTTACTCAGTTTTGTTCATATTTCGTTTTACATTATTGTTTGATTGATATTTTTCTGTTTGTTATGTCTTTTCAAGATTCTTCATTAACTCCAACCCTGGATGATCTTATTGATATTAACATGCTTGATGGGAGTGGAGAAGAGGAGACAACGGACAGAGGAAATATAGAGATTGGTGAGATGATTGATTTGGAACTTCTATTTACACTTCCAACTGACAACACTACTCAAAATACAACTACTACTCAAAATACTTCAACTACTCAAAATACAACTACTGCTAATGATGGGGAAACCCCTCCAGTTGACCCAGATCAGAGTTTTCATAGCTAGATAAATGCATTTGGTAAAGCTCCTTTTCCCAAGAAATATGTTGTTCATACTGAAATGGTACTTATAGAAATACCTGATGGTACCAAGAAGTGGAAATGCATATGGTGTGGTAAGCTTTACAGTTATGATGTGAAATGGAAAAGTACTTCTAGTGGTAAGAAACATTTAGAAAATTGCATTTAGAGAAAGTTGAGGATTATGTTGCACCAATAGAATTATATTGCTTTTTGTGACTTGTGACTCTATTTGATCAATTGGTATTAGTTGATGCCACTTATGTTTGTTTGATCTGATTGTGATTCTATTTGATCAATTGTTCATATGATGAATTATGTTGCCTTGTTGTGAATTGTGATTCAACCTTAACCTATGATAAATTATGTTGCCTGTGAAATATAAGTTGAGGCCAATTTTGTTTGTCTGGTATGCTTGTGATTCTGTTTGATCAATTGTTCATATGATGAATTTTGTTGCCTTGTTGTGAATTGTGATTCTATTTGATCAATTGGTATTAATTAAGGTCATTTCTGTCTGTCTGATCTGCTTGTGATTCTGTTTGATCAATTGTTCATATGATGAATTTTGTTGCCTTGTTGTGAATTGTGATTCAACCTTGGCCTATGATGAATTATGTTGCCTTGTTTGATCTGAGGCCAATTCAATTATCTTATATTGTAAGATGTGACTCAATTATGCCTAAGATTTAATTATGTTGCCTAGTGAGTTATGATTTAATTGTGCCTATGATGAATTATGAAAATCTGCTTGATATGATTATAGTAGTCTCTGAGGCCAATTCTGTTACCTCCTTGTGATGTGACTTTAGTTGTCTAAGGCTAATTATGTTACCTCCTTATAACTTTTGTTGCCTATGATGAAATCAAATTCTGAGGCTAAACAATGTTGAAAATAAATTATGCAAATAGGTATAGATGAATTTAAGTTGGTTGACAACTCTACTTGTTCAAATAGGTATAAATGATCTTCATCAAATGTGTATATCCCTTTTTGTATTCAAATTCTACTCAAGCCACTGCCTATGAACAAGAGTTGGCAACCAACTTAAAATCTCTCTTCCGATTGTATCAAGATACATATGGAACCAATGGTGAGAATGTCCCTATATATGAGACTCCAGAGGTGGGATCTAGTTATGAGTTGGTAAGGAGGAGTTTTGAGATGTTTTTAGAAACTGTGTTTGGTAACAATAATTCAAAATATGATCTTGAATTATTTCTTGAGGAGCCTCCCTTGAAAGTTTCCCCTAAAGCTAAGTTTGATGTTTTAACATGGTGGATGGGGAATGAAGCCGAGTATCATGTTCTTAGTAAATTGGAAAAGAATATCCTAACTGTTCCAATTACAACTTGTACTCACTTGAGGATCAGAACCAGAAAAGGGGCCACAAACGTCTTGTACAGTATGGGTGATGTCGAGGAAGGGGATGTACCTGTAAGGTACTCCGACAATCAAGTCAGTAGGAGCCCATATACGATTTAGTGTTTAGGGTTATGAAATTGTGTTACCTGACTCTCTCGAGGAAGAGAATATATATATTACCCCCAGCATGTGGCCAACGGTCTGTCTTTTGGGCTGGATCGTGGATTTAGGCCCAAAACGCGTGACTGCCAGGATTTTAGGAGTAAACCTAGGAATCCTGGGAGACTGCTTGAATCCAACTATCTTTCGAGCAGAGGAGTGTTCCTGGTTGACAGGGACGAGGTCCGGGGAGCCTGTCATTCGGCCAGTGGTGTTGGAGCTGATCTGGTCATCTAGATCGTGGATAGCTCGGAGACGGGCAGAAGAGAGAGCGCCCTTTCTGCCCATAGGTGATTGGGCCTAGGTCGTTGGATCGTCCTATAGTGGATGTGGAATGGGTCGTTCCTACTTGTGAGGCCAGTCCAGAACACAACTGTTGCTTCTGAAGTAACTTTTAGTGCTGGGAAAAAGGTTATTAATCCAAAACGATCTTCTATGAAAACTAAGACAATTGAAATGGTTCTTTGTGGGGGTAATTGGGTGAAGGAGAAGTATGAAATTAAAAAGGGCTGCACTGCTAGAATTGTAAGTAACTTTTGCGTATGGTCTATTTTAATTGAATATTTATATTTCTTATGCTTTTACATTTGTGGTGCACTGGTGCTTATGAAGTTATCCTTTTACTTTTGTAGCTTGAAGAACCACGATCAACCTTTAACATATCATTTTGGTGAGGATCCTGTCGCTTCTTCTACAACAATAACTTGAAGATATATAATTGCAATGTCAATGATGAGATTATTCTGAGGCATCATTAACAAATGTAATGATATTTTGTGTTTTTTTTGAAAACATAAGTTTCTAACTTATGTTTGAACAAGGTTTAATTATTTGCATTAACTTCTATTTTGAACATGTGAACTGATTATGTGAATTTTGATTAAAATGTAATGTGAATGTTAAATTAAAATGAGATTTTAAAAATTTAATGTTATTGCAATTTATTGTGAAAATGATGTGTACTGTTATTGAATTTTGATTAAAAAAATTCATTTTTTTATTTTTCCTCTCTAATTCGGGTGGTCTAGATACCCAATCCAAAAATTATCGGTTCCCTTTTGATTTTTCAATAACAAATTATTCAATATCCAGTGCGGTCTCGATTTACTCAAACGTACCGGGTTTCCCTGCAAAAAATTGCCAATACGGTTCTGGTTTGATCCCAATTTACTCCGTTAGATTTTCAGTCCAACTCTCGAGAACTTGGATACCCAAATCGGTCCGGACCAAAAACGGCCCTAGTCACAAATACCAAATTCAATCATTTTATTATACTCGTTGTAAAATTCATAAGCGACTGTCTCATATTCAAACTTTATTTTCAAGTGATGTTTATCGGGAATATTTGCATATATTTCACATTTTATTCATAAATATTGAGACAATCTAGAACTGATAAAAAAATTTATGTTTTTTTTTTTTAAGTATAGAGTTATGACGTTAGTTATTGTGAAAAACAAAAATTCTCAATCTTATAAATCCATAAATTGCTTTCATATTTTATAATTTTTTTATAAATTCTTATGATATAACAATTTGAAATCTAAATTAAATTTTAAATTTTTTTAAAATCATTAAAAAATTCCATAGTTTTTAAAATTCATAAGAATTTTTTTTTGTGAAAAAAGTATTTTTAAATTTTAATTACCGGAATAAATCAACCATCAATGAAAAAACACTATTTGCTTAATTAACATTTTTTAATCATACTAATAAATCTTTAGTCAATTTGACCATTAAATTAAAATTCATAAAAAAAATTGTGAAAAAAGTATTTTTAAATTTTAATTACCGGAATAAATCAACCATCAATGAAAAAGCACTATTTGCTTAATTAACATTTTTTAATCATACTAATAAATCTTTAGTCAATTTGACCATTAAATCCAACGTATATAATTTTACGACCCTATTCTTTTTAAATCAAGTTTTTGCTTTGACATTAAGAAAGCACCATTTTAGGAGAGTGAAAATTCTAGAAATGTATGAATGGTAATAAATTATTCTTCATGAATTTACTAATTAAATTGAAAATTCCATTAAATCTCCAAATAAATAATACTATTCAAAAACAATATTATGAAAAAAACATCATGAGTAATTTTTTTCTGGTCAATATCATAAAAAAAAAATCATTTTATATTCATTGAATAATTGTTTATTTTTTTATATTTTTTGATACATGAATAATTGTTTATTGTAAATGATAAATCAGTTGTTCAATGAACCTATTCATTTGACTACATTAAAAACTTTTCCTATAATTTTTTTTAATGACCATTTTGTGTTTTGGTTATGAAATTTTTCATCAATGATAATTTCTTTAGGAATTATATATGTTTAATTTTTGGCAAACACTTTTCTTCTGCAGAATTGTTGGATTATCATATGTATTCCTCTCTTCATCAAAACATTTTGAATGTTCCCTTTCTCTTTTTCTTTTTCTTCTTTTTTCTAATGATAATTAGTATACATTTATAATTGTTTTGTAGGTTAAAATATCTACAAATGAAGCAAATAATTTAGCCATATTGTAAACGTACTGCTGCAAAACCCAACTAAATATCTACAAGTGAAGCATGTAAGTTAGCTAATTTTATATTAATTTAAATTATTTTATATATCAAATTAAATATTATTTATTATTAATAAGATTTATTTTTTATTTAGGATTGAGTGAGTTTATGTATATGTATACAAACGTTAGTATCTAGTTTTTTTAATCAAGTCAAAGAGCTTATTAGTTATAGTGAAAATGATTTTTTTTGAAAAAAATATTATATTTTAAGAATTTAATGAAAATCCTTAAAATATTATAAAACAGTTTTACACTGTTAATAAATCGTAGCCGTTAAATATTTATTAAAATTTTAACTTTTATTTTAATTATTTATAAAATAATATATAAAATAATATATGTGAATGGTTGTGATGTACTGACTAATATCCATTAAACCTATATTTTAATTTGACTTGTAAACAAAAAAAAATAAACTCAACTGATTATTTTGTAGTTTCAAAAATATATAAAAATTGAATAAAAAATATTTTTATCGAAGCTTGATTTTTACACTATCTAAAAAGTCTTTTTTTTCATTGTTAATACAAAACCTAATACAATTCTGTAAGAAATTAAAAAAAAAAATCACAAATCTTTTTATCTTCAAATAAAATAATATAGATTCAAAATTTTCTTCTATGATATTCTTTTAATATTTTTATTTAATGCGATTGTAATTCCTTATATCAATACTTTTAATTTTTAATTGTATATACTCCACAATGATTTCCTTTTTTATTTTTATATTTTGAAGTTTATATTTTTATTTTAATTGTTACATTCTGAATACATTTGATTGCACTGCCATATAAAATATTGTGATATATAGGGACAATATTCAAAACAAAATTGAAATAAATAATATTCAAGTTTTTAATAGAGTGACATATTGATTTGCATAAATTGATTATGGTTCTGTGTGGTAAATTTAGCGGTTGGGTGATAAGTTAGTTTATAACCGATGACTGATGGTTATGGCTGATAACTTATAGTTGTTGGTTGATGACTGATAACTGATAAGTTAATTAAAGTGTTTAATAAATTAACAGTTTAATTAACTGATAGAGGTAAAATGACAAAAAAAGACATTTCTTAATTATCATTAAATGTACATTCAAAATAATTAAAATTTATAAGGAATATTAATGGAAGAAAAAAGATAAGCTATAAGCTAAAACGCTAATTAAAATAGCGTTTAAAAAATAAACTATAAGCTAATAAAATAATCTATAACTTCGTGATAAAAAGACTGTTCTCAAACAGGTCTTTTATTATCATACAATACAAATTTATAAGCTATAAACTCAAAATATGACTCGCCAAACAGAGCCTATTTATTATTTGGTATTATATTTCTAATTTTTTTAAATATTTCCATATATATTTTTTCTAGAATGTCACCCAAAAAAGGTATTTTTTTGGTTAATTAGATTGATTATTTGTTTTGTTTTTCAATAATAAATCATAGTCACATGTAAAACAAAACTGAGATTATTACAGCTACTACTTCTCTTTCTTCTATATTCACTAAAAGAAAAAATTATTCTGCATCTTTTGTAAAAAATAACTCTTTAAAACTAGTAATAATTTAATTTATATCAAATATATCATATTCTTTTATTTTTTAGGCCTATTCTTTGTTTTTAGGCCCAATAGTTAATTTATAGCTGTAGCCCATTTGCTGAGTTTATCAACAGATCTGATTTTTTTGTGAGATGTTTATTTGAGGTAGTCCAATGTCAATCTTGTTCAATTTTCTATTGAATGATTTGATTAATATTCAATAAAAAGTTACTCAAATTCTAGTGAAACAAATTTTCATTGGAGAGAATTTGTTACCATTATTTAGTCATATTTTCTAACACTAGTTTAGATTGACTTCCTTCACTTCACTTATAGGTTGATGAATTACCAGTGATTTTGTGTTTTGGAAACAAGTGACTAATCTATTAACAATGGCATCATTGTTCCTCAACAAGATTGGTTGTTTGGATTCAAGAATCAATTTGAAATTGCAGAATTCAAATCACGAGTTCGGACAGTATGTTCATCGACAACGGGGAGGACAATTCTTAAATTTTCTCGAAAGAAAGAACGCGGTCTCTATTATATCAAACTCTTCTTCTGTTCACAAACTTCAACCTGTCAGGTTTTTCACTTCTATCTTTCTTTTCTTTAATATTTTTATATCTCAATTACTTTTAAGAGATTTATATGATATGTATGATTCAATGTATTATTCGAAGAAATAAAATACATCTAATAGAAATAAACTAAGAAACAACCCTAGAAAAGACTTCTTTAACATACCAAACTCAAAATATTAATATTTCCCAAATATTTTTAGGGAAAAGCTATTTTGTTCCACTTTCTCCCCATCCATAATCTCAAAACTCTTAACATACAAGCCAAACATTCATTTTAATCAATTTGATAAAACTTTTAAATGATTAAAAAATATATTTATTTATTATGTATAAATGCCATAATCTTTTATTAATTAGCTTGGCTACACATAAAATCAAGTTGGTTTTGCTAAGTTAGGGAAAGAGAACCTAATTTCCACAAATCCAAAATATTATTTGATTTCATTACAACTTTTATGAAAATATATGATGTTATTACATTTTTAAATATATTTGTTGCTGTAGTCATTGATTATAATTTATTTTATAACTATTACCTAATTTGTTTGAGGAAATGCTTATCACGATTGAGCAAATTGAGTAAAAGTCATATACTAGAAGCAGAATAATATTATACTTTTTTTATAAAAGAAAATAATAATATATTAGATATCAGATTATATATACTTTGTTAAAATTTCCATAAAAGTACTAATACATTCACAAAATAAATAAATAAAATACAGATACAATATTTTGAATTTATAAATATTAGGTTCGCTTGTGTTGGCTTTTTAAAAAAATGATTTTTATAGTATTTTATAATTTTGTGAAAAAAAAATTTATAATGAAACTTTTTATAAAAGTTTCAAATGAAAATTTTGTTTGAATAGTTATTCTTAAAATGTGATTTTAGGTATTTCATCTATTTATTATGGGAAAAAATTTGGATACTAAAATTTCCAAAAATCACTTAATTTTGAAGCTATTTCAAATATATTTTCATAAAAATCATTTTTAAAATACAACTTTTTTAAAAAAAAATTGCGATTTTAGCTAAGTTTTGGTCTTCAATAATGTGTGTTTATGTTATAGGATGTCAGTTTCATTTAAAAAAAACGAATATAAAAAAACTCTAATATTTTAAAAAAGGATTTTCAAAAATTTATTTAAAAAAAAGAATATATATTTTTTAAACTGAAACAAACATGCCCATTATTTCAAATACCAATTTAACTTTTTTCTCAAACAGTTCTGAATTACTGTTCCATAAGAAAATAATAATAAAACAAGGAGGTAAGGGTGACATGAATAAACCTAACTCCCAACTATAACCTAAACCCATGCTATAATCAATATTAATTTCAAACATATCACCGATTTAATTAAATGAAATCCTACCTATATGTTTTCTTTACCATTAAAAACTAAGAGACTCTTAAACAACTTCCTTTCACATCCCAACCTTCCCCAACACTAAAAATGTTCTAGTTTTTGAAAATAGCAAAATTAAAAAAAAAAAAATTCTAACTTTAAATCCGGCTAATTTTAAGAGAAATCAATTATATAATTCACTATCAAGAATTCCATTGAAACTGGTTTAAAAAATATTAACATCTAATAAATTTTAAATATAAAATCTTAAGACGGATACATTATTTAATTTCAATTATTTATCGATAGACCATCGTTTCTTTAGGGTTATATAAGAAATATTGTTATATTATATATTTTTTTAAACCTACTTTATTGAATTATTTTTTCATCATATTTCACTATTCAACATCAATAATTGCTGTTTTTATTTATTTTTAAATAATTAATAATTGATTATTTAAAATATTGAATTTTATGTCTTTATCAATCCAACATATTGTCTTATTTTAAGATAGACACAAAACCACATCTCATTTGTTAGATCAACACCATATATTTTAAAGAGTTGGAGACGTAATCTTAATAATTGATGAATAGCTTAATGCTTAACATAGAATTACTTTACATTGATAACAGAATATGCATATTTCACAAGTCAACTCTTTATTCTTTTTCTTCTTACTTTTACATCAAATCCCTAATAAATTCATTTTATCCCAAATGTTAATACCATGTTTATATATAATGGGCAAGATGTCAACGATTCAATCGATAGTTGTGCATATAAACATCAGATGTAACAGTGTAACATGTGAAACGAACTCAATTCAGTTAGTAGTTATGCACATAAACATCAGATGCAATAGTGTAACATGTGAAACGAACTTAATTCAGTTATTCAATTAGTAGTTCTATTGTGCAGAGATATCATATGAAATATTGCGAGATGCACGACATTATTATTACTATTATTATTTTTATTTTTTACATTATTGTAAACTTTATCCAAAATTGTAATTTACAAGTAAAAGTAAAAAGTAAATGTAACCATCATTGTTAAAAAGGAATTTAGAAAAAACAGTTAGAGGGGTTGATGGGTTTTGTTGTTGTTGTGATTGTATTAGTTCCCAATTTTGACTGACTATGAAGAAGGGTTGGTGGTGGGCACCGCCACCACAACAACTCACAAGTCAATAATCCCACATTCATCACTTCTTCACATAATCCAAACCAAAAAACCATTCTTTCTTTCTTTATTCAAATCAAAAAACCATTTCCCATTTCACAATCACAACAACAACAACGTGCATTTTTCCAAAACCCCAATTCATATTACCAATCAAAATCCTATTTTTTTTACTGGGTTGTCAAATTCAGTGTTGAATAGTAATTACAGTTTTAGAGAGAGAAAGTGGGTAGCTGGGAACTAACTAGTAGTACTATTTAGGAGAGAGAGAGAGAGAGAAGTGTTGTGGCAGTGGCAGGTACCACGTGCTTCCTTCATTCATGACACCCATCAAACCTTAACCCAAACCAAACCTACCTCTTTTTTCTATTTGTTTGGTTTGCTTGCTTTTTGCATGATCATTATTTACATGCATTCATTCCTTCACCTCAAACACACTTATTATTATTCACCTTCTATAACCTCTCTATTTCAATGCTTCTTCTCAATCTCAAACAATAAACTTTGCTAAATTATTCATTTTTCATTCCAAGGTTTGTGTCTATGACTCTTGTTATTTTTTATGTTGATTTTATCTTCTATTTTCATTTAGCTTTTGTTTTGAAGTTTAGAAAGTTCTATGCTTAGGTGAATTTTGTATGTTATATTGTTCATGAAGAAAGGAAAGGAGAGGTTTTTATACCCAATTTGCTATGAATTATTCAAAAAATTGTGTTTTTCTTTGGTGGGTTGGTTCAATTTTTTGTTGGTATGCTAAATCACAAGGTGGGGGTGAATAATTGGTTGAAAAAGCTTGAATGATAGCAATCATTAGATACTGCTTTTTTTTGGGGTTCAATACCGAATCTGAAAGTGAAAGAGAGAGAAAGATAGAAAGATTCTCAACTAGTATGCTGTGTTTGGCTGTTTATATCATGCAATGAAAGCTGTGAGATTGGGATTGATGGATTTGTGATAGAGTTTAATGGATGGAGCTCTGATTTGTCAAATTGAGTTACCCTTATAATCAGTTATAGCTCTTTTAGTGCTTTAAAATTGGAGTTTCTTATCAAGTCCATATATGGTTGACCAAACAGAGCCTAACAATTCTTTTAGTTATTTTATTTCTTATGCTCTGTCAATTTTGTAGGATAAGTTAATATAGATTTTTTTCTATTACTTGTTTATATGTTTTATCTTGAGTTTCTTGTATGAATAATTTTTATTAAATTTTTCTGGATTTCTGTTTGTGAATATGCAATATCAGTTGTTGCAAAGAATTTTTTTTACATGCTTTGAGTTTCCTCTGATCTATTTTTTTACTGTGTAGTATATTGGAGACAGCTAGAAAGAGAACAGTAATGGCTAGTGCCGGGCATGGAAATGGGCACATAAACGGTGTGGTACCGAATAGGCACACTGCTACAATATCTGAAGTAGATGAATTCTGCAATGCCCTGGGGGGAAACAGGCCGATTCATAGTATATTGATTGCGAACAATGGAATGGCGGCTGTCAAGTTTATACGCAGTGTTAGGAGTTGGGCTTACGAGACCTTTGGCACGGAAAAGGCTATCTTGTTGGTTGCCATGGCTACTCCAGAAGATATGAGAATCAATGCCGAACATATCAGAATAGCTGATCAGTTTGTGGAAGTTCCTGGTGGGACCAATAACAATAACTACGCCAACGTGCAGCTTATTGTAGAGGTGTGTGACGTCGACTAAATGATATTACTGCAGTTATTCTTGTCATTAAAATTATTTCAGTGCCTATGTAATTGTGATTATTTTGAGCTGCAATACTTCTTAATTTTGCTGACGGCAATGCGATGTGTTTCCCAGATTGCTGAGATAACTCATGTTGATGCGGTATGGCCTGGTTGGGGTCACGCATCAGAGAATCCCGAGCTACCAGATGCATTAAAAGCAAAAGGAATTGTATTTCTTGGACCTCCTGCGGTATCTATGGGGGCATTGGGAGATAAAATTGGTTCATCGTTGATTGCTCAAGCAGCAGATGTGCCAACCCTTCCATGGAGTGGTTCACATGTAAATTTTATCTCCCATTGTAGTGTAGTTTCATTTGTATGGATTACACAACTTCTGACTTTGTAATTTTTCCACAGGTGAAAATTCCTCCTGAAAGCTCCTTGATTACTATTCCTGATGAAATTTACCGGGCAGCATGTGTTTATACAACGGATGAAGCAATTGCAAGTTGTCAAGTTGTTGGATACCCTGCTATGATCAAAGCATCTTGGGGTGGCGGTGGTAAAGGCATAAGAAAGGTTTGCTTCTTTATGGTCAACTCTGTAACATGTAGAAAATCTCGATGCCTATGAAGCACCGACACAAACATCAGATATTGACACTGGTAATTTTTGCGAACATGAAAGTGATTGAATATAACTAGATGTGTCGGCGTCAGAAATTGGACAGACGTTAAATCTGAAGTATCGGTGCTACATAGATCAATGCTGATAATCTTGTGCCAATCATATTTTTGTATGTTCGGTTTGGTAAAAGTTAAGAAACTAACAGGCATGTGAATATTTTAGGTTCATAATGATGATGAGGTAAGGGCATTGTTCAAACAAGTTCAAGGTGAAGTTCCGGGCTCACCTATATTTATAATGAAAGTTGCTTCCCAGGTTAGATAAACCAGTGAACATTGATCTGAATGAGCTTGATTCTTGGATTTCTGATCATATTCTGACGACCTCTCTTGCTTGTAAATAGAGCCGGCATCTTGAAGTCCAACTGATTTGTGATCAGTATGGAAATGTTGCAGCTTTACACAGCCGTGATTGCAGTGTACAAAGAAGGCATCAAAAGGTATGAAAATATTCTGTTACTAGTAAGTACACCAAATTGTCATGGTGGAATGAGTTTTCGTATTGACATAATCAATCATATGTAACAGATTATTGAAGAGGGTCCAATTACTGTAGCACCCCCAGAAACTGTGAAAGAACTTGAACAGGCAGCTAGAAGATTAGCTATATCTGTAAATTATGTTGGGGCAGCTACCGTTGAGTATCTTTATAGCATGGAAACTGGCGAGTACTACTTTTTAGAGCTGAACCCCCGATTACAGGTGTTGTACTATAACCTTGATTTTAGGCCACATCATAATTTTGTTTTTCTATTATGGTTTGATTGCTTCCCTTTTTGATGTTGTCATGTTTATGATATTTCCTGATGTTGTTTTGCATTTATCGATATACAGGTTGAGCATCCTGTTACAGAATGGATAGCTGAGATAAATCTGCCAGCAGCACAAGTTGCCGTTGGGATGGGTATCCCTCTCTGGCAAATTCCTGGTACAGCTTCAGATATAATATTTTTACTATTATTGCTTTCATGCACATATTTCACGTGTCTCACACTCACACTTAACAGAGATTAGGCGATTCTATGGGAAGGAACACGGTGGAGGGAATGATGCGTGGAGGAAAACATCAGTTTTAGCTACCCCTTTTGATTTTGACAAAGCACAGTCTACAAAGCCAAAAGGCCATTGTGTAGCTGTGAGAGTGACTAGCGAGGACCCCGATGACGGTTTCAAGCCTACAGGCGGGAAAGTGCAGGTTAACTTCTAAATCCAACAGAAATTTTATCTTTAATTCATTCATCCCATAATATATACTGAGTTAAAATATTTTTACAGGAGCTCAGCTTTAAAAGCAAGCCAAATGTTTGGGCTTATTTCTCTGTTAAGGTAAGTCTTCTATCTCTTTGTATTTACGTTTAATTTGATTGGCGAGGTGCTAAATTTTGGCAATTATATGTTTGCAGTCTGGAGGAGGAATCCATGAATTTTCAGATTCTCAGTTTGGTAAGTAGGAACTTTGATCGTGAATTTGCAAATTCTAGGCAATCATATTGATATTTCAATGGAATAGATACATATTTTTTCAGCTGCTAATATTTTAAGTTTTACCACAGGACATGTTTTTGCCTTTGGAGAATCGAGGGCTTTAGCAATTGCAAATATGGTTTTGGGGCTGAAGGAAATTCAAATTCGAGGAGAAATCCGTACCAACGTTGATTATACAATTGATCTTCTGAATGTAAATCACTATCATGATGACAAACTAGTTTTATGAAAAGTGGTTATCATGCAGAACTGACACTATTATAATATTTTATCTCAGGCTTCAGACTACAGAGATAACAAAATTCACACAGGATGGCTGGACAGTAGAATTGCAATGCGGGTTAGAGCAGAGAGGCCTCCTTGGTATCTGTCTGTTGTTGGAGGGGCACTCTATGTAAGCAATCTTTAATTCTATCATTTTCTCCTCGATTTTTTAGTATTTTCTCATGTTCAAATTCATGATCTGTGGCTTCTTCCAATTAATACAGAAAGCTACTGCTAGTAGTGCTGCATTGGTTTCAGACTATGTTGGCTATCTTGAGAAGGGGCAAATCCCTCCTAAGGTACTATATCCAAATGGGAATAACACGAGATTCGTAGTGTATCTAACTCCGTGCTTATTTACTTGTGATACTAATGTTTGTTAATAATTATGCCAGCACATATCTCTTGTCCATTCTCAAGTGTCCTTGAGCATTGAAGGAAGCAAATATACTGTATGTAATCTTATAAGTTCAATTTGATAGACATTCTTTGTAATTCCCTTACCTTTTTTGGGAGTTGCGCTATCGTATGCAGTGCTCAATTTGCGTAACTCATCTTCCAAAAACAATTTTGTAGATTGACATGATACGAGGAGGACCTGGAAGTTATAAATTGAAATTGAATCAATCAGTGATAGAAGCAGAGATACATACTTTACGTGATGGAGGTTTGTTGATGCAGGCAAGTATTGTTCTCTGAACTACCTATGCATTTGAACTTTTGTAGCTCTCTTCATTAGAATATTACTCAATATCGTCAATTTATAACATAAGTTTCTTTGATTTCTTAACTGTTAGTTTCCATTTGTTACAGTTGGATGGAAATAGTCATGTAATATATGCAGAGGAAGAAGCAGCTGGAACTCGTCTGCTAATTGATGGAAGGACTTGCTTGCTTCAGGTGAAACTAGTTTATTTCTACCTTTAAATTTTTTATTTCTTTTTAAGGTGGCTGAGGTAACTAAACCCCTTTCATATGCAGAATGATCACGATCCATCAAAGCTAATAGGAGAGACACCTTGCAAGCTTCTGAGATATTTGGTTGCAGACGACAGTCACATTGACGCAGACACACCGTATGCTGAAGTTGAGGTCATGAAGATGTGTATGCCTCTTCTCTCCCCTGCTTCCGGGATTATTCATTTCAGAATGGCTGAAGGTCAAGCCATGCAGGCTGGTGAACTTATAGCAAGACTTGATCTAGATGATCCTTCTGCTGTAAGAAAGGCAGAGCCCTTCACTGGGAGCTTCCCAATCCTGGGCCCTCCTACGGCAATTTCAGGTAAAGTTCATCAGAAATGTGCGGCAAGCTTAAATGCTGCACGGATGATTCTGGCTGGCTATGAGCACAATATTGATGAAGTGAGTAAATTCCTCCCCTTAATTATTTTACAAATTATTCTGACATTATTTTTGGATTCTATTATTATTCAAAACTTGTATTTTCCTTTCTTATTAACAAGCTAGACATCTGTCTCAGGTTGTGCAAAATTTGCTCAATTGCCTTGACAGCCCTGAATTACCTTTCCTCCAATGGCAAGAATGCTTGGCAGTTCTGGCAACCCGTCTTCCTAAAGATCTAAGAATTGAGGTAAAGGGACACCTTGCCTTTTTTTTTTTCACTCTGATTTAATGTTCTCTGACGTGATCTGACCTACCCTTGAACTATTCTGGTATTTCAGTTGGAAGCAAAATATAAGGAGTTCGAGATTATTTCAAGCTCCCAAAATATTGATTTCCCTGCCAAATTATTGAAAGGAATTCTTGAAGTGAGTTGGTGTTCCTGAATTGCTCATCATGATATTTTCCGTTTTAATACAAATAAATTCATGGCGGGTGTTTTATACTGCAGGCTCATCTTTTCTCCTGTGCTGACAATGAAAAAGGAGCCTTAGAAAGACTAGTTGAACCTCTGATGAGTCTTGTAAAGTCTTATGAGGGTGGAAGAGAGAGCCATGCCCATAAAATTGTTCAATCTCTTTTTGAGGAGTATCTCTCAGTCGAAGAACTATTTAGTGATAATATACAGGTTAGTATGATTATTTGGTTGCTTGTACTTATTTTGTGTGCGCAACTTAATCTGTTATGACCTTTGGACTTCTAGTTCTACCAACCAAATTAGTTTTTCTAGATGATATTCAAAAAGTGCATGATTTATTGTTTTTCTTATTTAGCCTTCACAACACACTGGAATCAAACAATTCATTGTATGTCTCAGTGTGCTCATAGCAAAAAAACCGTCAACACATTTTATTTTTCTTCATTTTCATGTTCATTTCATTGAACTATTTGTTTATCATTCAACTACTTTGAAGCTAAGAAGGAATTCTTTAACTTAAAAGATGTATGGTCTATTTCTAATAATTCAGTTGCCCAAAATATATTCATAACATTTCCCCTTTCCCGTGCCTTCTAGGCTGATGTAATTGAACGACTCCGTCTTCAATACAAGAAAGATTTGTTGAAGATTGTAGATATCGTGCTTTCTCATCAGGTATACACTTTTATAACATACTCCGCTTGAGTGATTTTCCTCCTTGATGTCTTGTTAACACGGTACTGCAATTATATTAACTGCATTTCTTGGGTTTCAGGGTGTCAAGAGCAAAAATAAGTTGATACTGCGACTAATGGATAAACTGGTTTACCCTAATCCTGCTGCCTATAGGGATCAATTAATCCGATTCTCCCAACTCAATCATATTGTTTATTCTGAGGTTGGTAATGCTATATAGAGGGTTCTATGATCTGTGTGATGTTATATTTTAAATAGTTGCAGTGTCACTTTTAATCTCATTTTGTGTATGATACTTTTAATTTCTTTAAAACATTTTGATTCGAATCCGGATTTGTGATCATCTTGATGCAGTTGGCCCTTAAGGCAAGTCAACTGCTTGAACAAACTAAACTGAGTGAACTTCGATCCAGCATTGCTAGAAGTCTTTCTGAGCTAGAAATGTTTACTGAGGATGGTGAAAATATTGATACTCCGAAGAGGAAGGGTGCCATTAATGAACGAATGGAGGACCTTGTGAGCGCTCCTTTGGCAGTTGAAGATGCCCTTGTGGGCTTATTTGATCACAGTGATAACACCCTTCAAAGGAGGGTTGTGGAAACTTATATACGTAGGCTCTACCAGCCATATCTTGTCAAAGGCAGCATCAGGATGCAGTGGCACAGATCTGGCCTTATTGCTACGTGGGAGTTCTTAGAAGAATACGTTGAACGGAAGAATGGAGTTGAAGACAAAACACTGGTGGAGAAACATAGTGAGAAGAAATGGGGAGTGATGGTTGTAATTAAATCTCTTCAATTTTTGCCAGCAATTATCAGTGCTGCATTAAGGGAAGCAACCAATAACTTTCACGATGCACTTAAAAGTGGTTCTGTCGACTCAAGTAACCACGGTAATATGATGCATATTGGACTAGTGGGCATCAACAACCAAATGAGTTTACTTCAAGATAGGTACAGTTTCGGAAATCAAATACATTATTTTGAACCTATTTATTTTTTTGTTTTTTCTTTGATTTGTCAAAGCATCAATGGTTGTATTGTAGTGTAACTTAACTTTTTGGTCTTTTGCAGTGGTGATGAAGATCAGGCTCAAGAACGAATCAATAAGTTGGCCAAAATACTCAGAGAGCAGGAAGTAGGGTCCATAATACATGCTGCCGGTGTTGGAGATATTAGCTGTATCATACAGAGGGATGAAGGGCGTGCTCCAATGAGGCATTCCTTTCACTGGTCAGCAGAAAAGCTATATTATGAAGAGGAACCCTTGTTGCGTCATCTGGAACCTCCACTATCCATTTATCTTGAACTGGTTAGTTATTTCATGCTTCAAGTTCCTGTTTTATTTTAGAAGGTGCGAAATAAACATATTTCATTCGTATGCTTGATCTTTAACTCGTTTAATATCTGTCTGGTTACAGGACAAACTTAAAGGCTATGAAAATATACGTTATACACCATCCCGTGATCGTCAATGGCACCTCTACACGGTTGTGGACACCAAGCCACAACCAATTCAAAGAATGTTTCTTAGAACACTTCTCAGACAGCCAACCACAAATGAAGGATACTCTGCTTATCAAAGGGTAGATGCAGAAACGTCTCGTACCCAATTGGATATGTCATTTACTTCAAGGAGCATTTTTAGGTCCTTAATGGGAGCAATGGAGGAGTTGGAACTGAACTCACACAATACCACCATCAAATCTGAACATGCTCATATGTACATCTATGTCCTACGTGAGCAACAAGTAGATGATCTTGTGCATTATTCCAAGTAACTATTACTGCAAACTTCTCTACGTTTATAAATATTCTTTTGTTAGCGTGAAGTAAAAAGATTTCATCCGGTTCTTACAATTTCGGATGTTAATACCAGGAAAATTAACATAGATGCCGGTCAAGAAGAAACAGCAGTAGAGACAATCTTGGAAGAACTGGCCCAGGAAATCCATTCCTCTGTTGGTGTAAGAATGCATAGATTAGGGGTGTTCGTATGGGAAGTGAAGCTCTGGATTACAGCATGTGGACAGGCAAATGGTGCTTGGAGAGTCATTGTAAACAATGTTACTGGTCATACATCCACTGTACATGTAAGTTTTTTAGTTTCTTTAAAATTTGAAGGATAACTTCCTGCGTGCTTATCACACTCAGATTCATAATTTTTAAAATTCAGATATATCGAGAAATGGAGGATGCCACCTCTCATAAAGTGGTTTACAGTTCAGTCACAGTAAAAGGTCCACTGCATGGTGTACCAGTGAACGAAAACTATCAGCCTTTGGGAGTTATTGACCGAAAACGTCTCGCAGCAAGAAAGAGTAGCACCACATACTGCTACGATTTTCCTCTGGTAAGTTATGTTGTATGAATTTAGTGATAATTTCCCCTTGTAAGTCAAATTAGGTTACCTGATGAGAAATGCTTCTTGCAGGCGTTTCAAACATCTTTGGAACAGTCATGGTCAATTCAACAAACAGGAATTCAAAGAGCCAAAGATAAGGATCTCCTAAAAGTAACGGAGCTTAAATTTTCAGAGAAAGAAGGTAGCTGGGGTACTTCTCTTGTCCCTGCAGAGCGTCCTCCTGGACTCAATGATGTTGGCATGGTAGCCTGGTTGATGGAAATGTGTACTCCTGAATTCCCATCTGGAAGGACTATATTGGTTGTTTCGAATGATGTTACTTTCAAGGCTGGTTCTTTTGGCCCAAAAGAGGATGCCTTCTTCAGAGCAGTAACTGATCTTGCCTGTGCTAAGAAAATACCTTTAATTTATTTAGCAGCAAATTCTGGTGCCCGTTTAGGTGTAGCCGAAGAAGTCAAAACTTGTTTCAGAGTTGGCTGGTCTGAGGAATCTAAACCTGAGCAGGGTTTTCAGTATGTATATTTAACACCTGAGGACTATGCTCAAATTGGATCATCAGTGATGGCACATGAATTAAAGCTTGAAAGTGGAGAAACCAGATGGGTTATAGATACCATTGTCGGCAAAGAAGATGGACTGGGAGTTGAAAACTTGAGTGGCAGTGGGGCCATTGCCGGTGCCTATTCAAGGGCGTACAAGGAAACCTTTACATTGACATATGTGACTGGTAGGACTGTTGGAATCGGTGCTTATCTTGCTAGGCTTGGGATGAGGTGCATACAGAGGCTTGATCAGCCTATAATTCTTACCGGTTTTTCAGCATTAAATAAACTTCTTGGTAGGGAGGTGTACAGCTCTCACATGCAACTTGGTGGACCTAAAATCATGGCAACTAATGGAGTTGTTCATCTTACTGTTTCGGACGACCTTGAAGGTGTTTCTTCTATTTTGAATTGGCTTAGCTACATTCCTTCTCATGTAGGTGGTGCACTTCCCATTGTCAAATCCCTCGATCCCCCTGAGAGAGATGTGGAGTATTTACCGGAAAATTCATGTGATCCTCGTGCGGCCATATCTGGAACTCTGGATGTTAATGGAAAATGGCTTGGAGGCATTTTTGACAAGGACAGCTTTGTGGAGACACTAGAAGGCTGGGCAAGGACAGTTGTTACAGGAAGGGCCAAGCTTGGAGGAATCCCTGTGGGAATTGTTGCAGTAGAAACACAAACGGTTATGCAAATAATACCTGCTGATCCAGGCCAGCTTGATTCTCACGAGAGGGTTGTTCCTCAAGCCGGGCAAGTGTGGTTTCCTGATTCTGCGACCAAGACGGCCCAAGCGATATTGGATTTCAACAGAGAAGAGCTCCCGCTTTTCATTCTCGCAAACTGGAGAGGCTTTTCAGGTGGGCAAAGGGACCTTTTCGAAGGAATTCTTCAGGCTGGTTCAACTATTGTCGAGAACCTTAGAACATACAAACAGCCTATATTTGTGTACATCCCAATGATGGGTGAACTTCGTGGTGGGGCTTGGGTTGTTGTCGACAGTCGAATCAACTCAGATCACATTGAAATGTATGCCGAACGAACAGCTAAAGGTAATGTCCTTGAGCCAGAAGGAATGATTGAGATCAAATTTAGAACAAGAGAATTGTTGGAGTGTATGAGAAGACTTGATACACAGTTGATTACTCTGAAGGAAAAACTTTCGGAAGCCAAAAGTAACAAGGACTTTGGTACATATGATTCTGTGCAGCAACAGATTAGATTCCGCGAGAAACAACTTTTGCCTTTGTATACTCAGATAGCTACCAAATTTGCTGAACTGCATGATACTTCCTTAAGAATGGCTGCAAAGGGTGTAATCAGAGAAGTTCTTGATTGGCGTAACTCACGTTCTGTCTTCTATCGGAGACTACACAGAAGAATCGGTGAGCACTCACTGATCAACAGTGTGAGAGATGCTGCTGGTGACCAATTGTCACATGTATCTGCCATGAACTTGCTCAAAGACTGGTACCTGAAATCTGATGTTGCCAAAGGTAGAGAAGAAGCTTGGTTGGACGACGAAGCATTCTTCAGATGGAGGGATGATCCTGCAAATTACGAGGATAAACTAAAGGAATTACGCGTCCAGAGACTGTTGCTTCAGTTGACAAATATTGGTGACTCGGCTCTTGATTTACAAGCTCTACCTCAAGGTCTTGCCGCTCTTTTAAGCAAGGTAAAAACACTCTTGTCATTATACAGTTAGTTACATCAACTGTTTAATATTTTATATTTGCTTTGTCATGTCTTGAAACATGGATATATGACTATTTAAATTCTGGTATGCAGTTGGAAGCATCAAGTCGTGATAAGTTGACTAATGAACTTCGCAAGGTCCTCGGTTAGGAGACGATAAAAGCTCTTGTGATCTGCCCATACATTTCTGTTGTATTGTGTTTGTGTCATAGATGCGTCACCATGTAGTATTGCACCCATTTTATTTATGCAATTTGAATCCCTTGGATAAAATGTTATCACCAAGGGCAAGCAAATTGCAGCATCCCTAAAAAAACAGACTTTCACTTGAGGGATAAACTGTAAATGACTTCAGTCTTGGATAGATATTTAATTTATGCAGTTAGAGGATCACAGCCAGCATCGCCATGGTTGATCGACTCATTGCGTGTATCGGAATAAGTATGTAATAATTTGTAACATTGATGATTTTTTATGCAAAACAATTTTGGGCAGATGACATATGCTTCCCTGCAAGTTTACGGTCACCTATTGACAGTGGATTTATAAATTTTTTTAGCCAAAATATCAAGCTTTCCAACAAGTTTTGTTTGGAATATTTATAGGCATTTTCATCAACTCTTAACATTATCACAGCATAAAAAATACTATCTGGTTTAAACAAGGAAGGGTTAAAGAATGGATGGTTGTGAGGAAACTACAAAATAATGTAGAAAACAAATTTTTAGTGTATAGAAATGTCATCTTTTGTAAAATTGTTTAGAGCCAGTTAAGAAAAGAGTATATTAGGCAAATGCGACTAAAACATTACTCTTGACACATAAAGTTGCACATTTTGAATAGTTTGTTTCTTAAAAGGCTTTATTTGGGAGATAAGAGAGAAAGTGATGACAGGGTTTTGAAGGGTTGTGATAAACATACTGATGACCAATATCTTCATATTATAAAGAGAAATAATGAATTTGAAAATTTATTTAAAACCCATCCAAACTTTCCTCAATGCATTTTTAGTTCAAATATATTGCTGGGTTTTAGTCCTTCGAATAAAAATGAAATATTAAAATTCTCCATTTTTTTTTCCTTCAAAATCTCAAAGCCCAAAAAATTTGAATTTTTCTTTAGCCACCTCCCTATGGGGTCACCCCCGCGAAAAACCCAAGTTACCCCTGCCTCGAAAATGAACTTCCGAAGCACCTTTTTTTAAAAAAAAATTTCCACAATTCGGAAGTTCATCTCCGAAAACACCTCATGGGGGGTGTTTTCGGAGATGAACTTCCGAAAACACCTTTGTTTAGATTTTGGGGGGTTTCGGAAATGAACTTCCGAATTATGCAGAAACTGTGTTTTTTTTTTTTTTATGTTTTTCAAAACAGTCTCGTATTTTTAATTAAAGGAAAACGCCAAATAAAATAAGCGAGATATAAACAGAAAATACTAATATGATAAAAAAAGTAATATATACAAGCCGATCCAAATCCAAATAAAAAATAGTGTGCTAAAGATACAATCCGAAAACAAAAAATAAATAAACCCGACCACTACTGGGTGTTCCTAACCCTCACCTTGGGCCCTCCTCTGCCGCCTGTATGCCGCCGCACGGCCCGCATCAGTGACGATCATCTCCATCACGGCGACTGCCTCTGGACCGCCCTGATGAACGACACCTTGATCCAACGCCACCTCCTCCTCCTCCTCCTCCTCTCGCTGGCGGGAAGAAGATACCCGAGCCAGCCTACTCCTAGATCCAGATGAAGAGGTACCCTCTCTCACGTCCACGGGAACTCGCACACGGCGTCCCCGGCCCTGCCCCCGTCCCGGGGTCGACGCCAGCTGCGCTGCCGCCCGCTCGCGTCTAGCCGACGCAGTCTGGGTCTCTCTACCCTGTCTGATGCGTGCTGGTTGGTTGCCTGACATGTTCCTGTAAACAATTGAAATCGATTAATATGCGAGACAAAAGAAAAAACAAAAACAAAATTGCACTTCTGATACAGTTCGGAAGTTCATTTCCGAAAACTGGGATGGAGGTGTTTTCGGAAATGAACTTCCGAAACACCCCTGCGCAAAACTTCTCTGCAACCTTGTTAGCTGAAGATTTCGTTTTATGTTGTTTATCCTTCGAAGGAGTTGAGAATCGAAGGAAAGATGGTTACTGATGGCCATCCCTTAAAAAATGGCTACTGATGGTCATGCTTCGGAAAAATAAAGACTTCTAAGTTCGATGAAGATAAGTGAACGCTGAAAGATTAATGAAAGCATATGTCTTCGGGACTTAGACAAAATTCATAGAATATGTATTCAAGTATTACTACTTAGCGTGGTTTTTAGTAGTGTTTGTTTAATACACTGCCACGCGTCGAAGATGGACTCAGGCGGGAAGATTTGAAATTCGAAGACGGTTTCGTAACCGTTCAACAACAGATGGCTTCGCTGGAAGTTCTGATGAGAAACGTGGCAGCAGATTAGTGTAGGACCATTAAGGTCGAAACTAGTATAAATAGGAGTCTTAGTGTTAGGATTCTGTGTGTTCATTTTGTACAAATCACTCACATATTTACTCAAGTATCAAGCGTTAAGAGAAAGAGTTCGCTGAGAAAATGTACGTATGACACCACCATTTTAATACAGTGTATTATCTTTTTGTTTTTATCTTTCAGAATTACTGCATTTCGTTTACTTCTTGCCATTTACGTTTCTGCATCTTTACTTTAACGTCATTTACTTTCGAATTACTTTCACGCTATTTACTTTCAAAGTCTTTTATATTTCTGCAGTTTAAGATTCTTTACGTTTCAATTGTCCTTTTAATTTCTATGTCATGTCACTTCGATGAAGTCATATTTATATATAACAAAGTGATTGTCGAGACTATTTGTTCTGTTAATCAAACAACGCTTATTGAAGAAGACAAATAATGAATATGGTCAGAACAAACATTGATAACAATCTTCTTGACTATGTGTCCTAGGATCAATCTAGTCAATCCTGCAAGTAACCAAATCATATTTATTATAGTTTGGAAGACTAGCGGTTGTTTACCGGAAATCACCGTAAACAAATTGGCACGCCCAGTGGGACAGTGTCAAGTAGATTGTTTTAATCAATTGCTTTATTTTTGTCTAGACAATATCAAGATCTTGTATGAACCTTAGGAACGGTAAATTAAAGAACAGTGCACAACCGATTCCCAAACGAAGGTACAACAGGAAAATGGTCATTACGGCCAGTGCAGGGGGTAATCAAGATCCCCCACAAGGTTCAGGATCAGGAGCGGCAAATTCGACTTCTACTCAAGAAGCACGAGATGCAACGGGTCCAAATGGATCGAGACCTGCAGATAATTCCCAGACTATGCCTGAAAATAATACAGCACCCTCAGGGACTGTTCCAGTTTCAGTGTCGACAACCGCACCCTCATCCACAAGCGCAGAGGACGTATTGTTTGCCTCGACAAATGCTGCAAACAATTTATTTGGTCAAGGCACAAACTCCGCTTTCGAATGGAGACCAAATAATCCATACGGAATGCCATACCCACATGGAACAGGCGTACGAGGGGCAGGACATATTTATGCCCCAACTAACAATGCGACATTTTCACCAAATGTGAGTTCAGTGGGTCGAAGTGCACATAACAC